>NC_056728.1:1538808054-1539113054 GCF_019279795.1 Protopterus annectens | reverse complement strand
AACAAAGTTTTCCAAGAAAGAAACTTGAGGTTGCATGAAAAAGCTGGTTCAAAAGGAGACGTAGTCAAAGCTTGCAGGACTAAAGACAGATCCCATGGCTGGCTAGGTTCTCTAAAAGGGGGGTTTCAAATGATTTATGCCTTTTAGAAAAGTCTTGCATAATTTGTGTGACATAAGAGAAGAGTCATGGACACCATCGTGAAAATTAAATATCGCAGCCAAATGAACTCGAATGGTAGAGGCAGATAGGCCAGATTGGAATAAACTGGACAGGCACTCCAATACAACTGGCACTGGTGCTGAAAAAGGGTCTATCTGTTTTTCCTTCAGCTAAATGGTAAAACTTTTCCACTTGCTGAGATAAGTAGTTCTGGTGGAAGACTTATGAGATGCGATAAGAATGTCACGTACTGGGGAAGAAAGATCAATCAGCCTGGCAATCACTGGAAGTGGAGGAGCCAAGCTGTGAGCTTCAGGCTGTTCAGGTTGGGGTGAATCAGGTTCTGCGGATGGTTGATCAAATCCGGAGTTGGATCAAGAATCCATGGCTGATCTAGCAGGTGAGGCCATAAGAAGGGGAACCAAATTTGCCAAGGCCAATATGGCGCTATGAGGATTATCTTGCTCTTCAACTGGCAGGCTTTCTTCAGGAACTGGGGAATGAGAAGGAGAGGGGGAAAGGCATAAAGCAGACATGAGAGCCAATCATGGACTAGAGCATCCCTGGTTGACTGTCCCCGAGGGGGAATCAAGGCAAAGTAATTTTGCATCCCCAACCAACTAAATGCAGCAAAGGTCGCAGCAAGGGAGACACCAGCAGTTGAAAATCTCCGCCACTATAAGAGGATTCAGAGACGACTCATGTGGTTGCAGAATGCACCTGCTCAATCTATCTGCTATCACGTTGGAACTCCCGGGAATGTGCGTTGCTAAAAGAAAGTGGTTTGTAGCCATCGCCCAATTGCCATATCCTCATGGCCTCTCGACAAAATGGGTAGGATTTGGTTCTGCCTTGTTTGTTGATGTACCAGACTACAGCCATGTTGTCCAATTGTATTGCAATAGTCCCTGACGGGAGGGGATGAAATGCTTGCAACGCTAGAAGCACCACCCTCAATTCTAGGACATTTATATGCAGATGAGTCTCTAGGTCTGACCACGTGCCTTGGACTGACTTCCCCTGAAAAAGCCCCCCCCACCCCCACCCCATCAGGGAGGCGTCCATGGTCACTGTGGCTTTGGACTGTTGGGGTGTGAAGGAGCAAGACCACTGTGACGAGTTCTGTAACATCCACCAAATCAAGTCTTGTTTGCATCTCTAAGTCAACCGAATCTGGGATGAGAGAGGAAACTGAAAAGGGTACTACTGGGTGAGTAGTAACCATGGCAAAAGCCTCATGTGAAACCTCGCGAGTGGGACAATGGTGATAGAAGCTGCCATGGAACCCAACAGCTGGAGAACAGAATGTGCTGTCGACCTATCCCTTAACAGGATGGGTATGAGTTGTTGTTTTATCTTTAAGATTCTGTGCTCTGGAATCGATGCCATGCAGTTCTTTGTATCCAACAGGACCCCAATGAATTCTATGGATTGGGATGGGGATATGTTGGATTTTTGCCAGTTTATAGTTATACTTAGCCTTTCTGCAGTGTGAAGAGAGTATGCCAAGGCTTTTTCCAATAGATTTCTGGTGGGGGCGGTGATAAGCCAGTCATCTAGGTATGGAAACTCCCAGAATCCTTGCAGTAACAGGTGAACTGTGACAACTGCTATGCACTTGGTGAACACTCTGGGGCTGTAGAGAGTCCGAAGGGCAGTACTCGGAACTGGCAATGACTGGCTCCCGCACGGAAGCAAAGGAATATTCTTGATGGTCTGTCCACCTTTATGTGGTAGTACGCATCCTGAAGATCTATAGAGCACATCCAATCGTCTGCCTCCAAGAGTGGGAGGATATACTGTACTGTGACAATCTGGAATTTCTGTACTTCTACGACTTCATTAGCACACAGAGATGCAAAATCGGTCTCCAGTCCCCGGACTTTTTTGGCACTAAAAATAATCTTGGGTAGAATCCGGATCCTATCTGGTCTGGTGGGACTATTTGGATGACTCTTTCTTAGCAGCTTTGAAATCTCTAATGCTGCTTCTACCCTTTGACTGGGTGGAACGTCGGGTAAGCTCCTTAGGGGGGAGGGACAAAGATCAAAGGGAATATGATAACCTCTGGTTATTATCTCTCGTACCCAAGAATCGGTAGTAATGGTTAGCCAGGCAGAAGGGTACAAAGAGGAACAACCCCCAACCGCTTCCAGAGGAAAGCAGTTGGACCGCTCTTCAGGAGAGCTGGTAGGACTGGCCAGAGAAAGAATATCTGGAACCCTGGTTACGCGGACCTCCTCTGCCCCGAAAGGGGCGTCTTCCATATGAATTTCCCCCTCTGGCTCTAGGGGAAAACTCGGCTCGTGTGTCACGGAAAGAACCCTGAGACTTTTTGTGCCACATCTTCCGGTTTCTAGAGAAAGCCCGTTGAGGGGAAGAATGGCGGACACCCACAGCAGAAAGGGTCTTACCATCCTGTTCACACCTAGCCAGTGTGTCTTTAACCTTGGGTCCAAATAACGAAGAGGCTTCAATGGGAGCATTCAGAAAGGAAGCCTTGAAAGGTTCCGTAAAATCACACAAGCGCATCCAGGCATGCCGTCTCATGACTATGCCTGCACCTGCTGCTCTAGCTGCTCCTTCTGATGCATGAGCAATCAGGCACATGGAGGAGTTAGAAATCGATTCAAGGGAGGCTAACTGTGAGGCCACTTTGTCCCGGACCTCATCAGACACAGCTCCGGCCAAAGTTTCAGAGAGCTCAGAAATTAAGTCTCTTTGAAGCCTGGTAAAATGTGCCATATAATTCGGGGACCAGACTGCAAAGGTCGCTGATGCAAAAGTACGCTTCACTAACCTGTCCAGCACCCGGGACTCTTTGTTGGGCAGGTGGACAGTCTGGCTTTCTTCCGCCAGATCCTTCTTTGTTGCGGCCGCCACCACCACCAAGGCATCTATAGGAAGACCTTTGGACCATTGAGGCTCACTATCTGGAGGGGAAATGATTTTGTCTGGTCTGCGGGGAATGGCATCAACGGCATCAGGAGCCTTCCATGCATGCTGCATGACGAGCCAGACAAGGTCGTCGGTAGGTGGAGTAACCCAAGAGGTAGGGGGCCAGGCACGAAAGGCCTGCAGGAACAGAGACTCTTCAGAGGTTGGGTTAGAGGGCTGCCAATCATCTCTCTGCTTAAGCATTTCGAGGATATCTCCAAAGGATACCCTCAGAGGGTGACGGAGGGGACCCTTCCTCATCATCAAAGTCTGGGTCTTCCGTGAGGGACTCTTCTGGGGAGTCCACGTGCTTCCTCTTACACAAACCCTTGCAATGAACCTCCTTGGGGGAGAATCTGGGGAAGACAGTGCAAAAGGGGCCTATGCAATAGCCTTCTCCATGAGTTAGAAGGCTGGTCCACCTGAGGAGGTCACACCTCACTCAAGCAAATCAGCCCGCCAACTCGGAGTCCCTGGATGGCTGTGAAAAACAGGAGAACGTACATCACAGCTGGCATCCAGAGCAGTGACTGGAGTGACAAGTCTCTCCTGCCACAAAGGTGACTGCGACTCCTTAGTGAGGTCCATGAAAGGAGCTGAAGTGAGGGAAGTCTGTGCTACAGCAGGGGGGCTTCAAAGGCAACGAAGGAGGAGAATAAGTAGGAGTCTTTGGAGAAAGGTGTTCATCTCCAAAGGAAGAGTAGTTCCTGGAGGGTAGGATACCTCTGGCCAAAAGCAATTGATCCACAAGACGCACCACATCATGTTCCGAGAGGCTTCTAGTGGATCTCATAGACATAACTGAAGGGGAGTCAGGTCTATCCAAGGATGCAGGAAACTCAGTGCCCACAAAGGGGTCTTTGGACGGTGCTAAAATAGGCATCTGCACCAAAAACAACGGAGCCGTTAAGGCTTGTACTACTGGTGTCTGCACCAAGGAGAACATCGGTGCCGAAAGCAAGTTCTACACTGACGAGGTCGGTGCCGAAGTGGTAGTTGGCACTATGGTAGGTGCCAAAAGAGTCTGTGCGGAAAATGAGGTGGTCGGCACTGAGAGAATAGTCGGTGCTGTGAAAATTGTCAGAGTCAAAGCAGGAGCGGGCGTCGGGACAGTCATCGACACTGAAAAGGTCTGCATCGAGGAAAACATTGGTGCCGGTAAGGAAGTCTGAACTGAGGGGCCCCCTAGGTTCCGATGAGCAGTAGGGCACAAAACTCGGTGCCGAAGGCTTTGGTGCCAAAGCTCTAGTCACTGAAAGCCTTAGGGCAGAGGAAGTCAAATCCGAACTAGAAAATTTGGCCCTCTTAGGTCTCGGTTCCTGGTTGTCCCCAGCAGAGGATGACGGGAGAGACTTGGCCTTCTTATGTTCATCTCTTTTCTTATGGGAACTAGGAGGGGTTGAAGTCTCCGACCCAGAAATAGCCTCTGAAAAGGAAGATTTAAGAAGTCCCTTTAAAATCAGTTTATTTTTCCTTTCCACCAAAGTCCTGTTAGAAAAATTAGCACAAATCCCGCAAGGCGGGTCAACAGTTAAGTGAGGCACACCCAAACAGTAAACACAACGCATGTGCATCTAAAATAGGCAATTTATGCCCACATTCCACACATCATTTAAATCCTGGACCACCTTTTTTCTCTGCCATGATAGGAGGAAGAAAGGAAAGGAAGGAAAAGGTACCAACAATGGTACAAGAAATACCCGAAGGTAAAGCAGGAAAGACTTTACCAACAATGGTAAAGGAGATACCTCACGGTAAGAAGAAGGGCTAGAAAAAAAGAGAAAAAAAAAACAAAATAGAGTTGCCAGATGCGACAGGGTAAGAGATAAACAAAATTAGAACTGAGAAAACTGCAAAATGATAATGCATTATCAAAAAAGTTTTACTTAGCTCAAGAGAAGTGGCTTGACACGACTGAATGGTGATGCGGCAAACAAACTTTGAGGTAACAGGGAGAGGGGGATTGTGGGTAAGAGCTTAGCTCGAGAGTTTGTGGCTGATGGCCGGCTCTGAGGTCGGAACAGATAACCCAGGCGTAAGGAATGAACAAGGATTAACAATATCAGATCACTTGTTTGGACATAAGGCTCAGGTTCACCTTTCCAAAGAATCTGTGTGACTGGATTCAGTGTCAATGAGGAAATCACCACTGTCTTCATCACATTCCTCATCATTCTCTGAAACAGAAATGTCTTCAGCCAATCTAGCACTAGAGATATTTATGGAAACACAACCATCAGAATTACATGTCTGCAGAGCATTCTTAGACGAGAAAACCACATCAGCTTATAAACCGGTACACTAAGATTATCAGCTGTATGATGAAGCTTCTGTTTATTTTTCTTGTGAACTCTACTACTAGATATCTAGGGGCACAGTATTATGTCTGGAAAGAGGTCTTTAGGTGTAGGAGTAGTGCATGGTAAGAGGTTTGATTCTCCAATACCTGTGCCAGGTACTGGAACAGTCCTGGAGGATGTCTCCAATACCCATTTCACAGTGGCTGGCAAAGCTACAGTAGTGGGAACCAGGGCAAAACGTAAGTGGCCTGTGGGCTGAGATGACAGAATCCATAACCATGACATATTTTCATTTTATTTTTTCTTGTTTAGGTACAACTGGACCAGAGTTAGGCTCCATCAAGTCAGGGGAGAGAACACCAACCAGAACAATATACTGACAGTGCTGAATAATGTATCATAATAAACATTAAAAGTTTTTAGAAATAAGTATGATCTCACACAGCTAAATTCTGCCAAACTGGTATTATAACAAAAACAGTTTTGAAACGTGTTCAGAGTTGTTTTACAACTGACAAAAGTAAAGAATTTCCAGGATTCAAAGTCCAAACATCAAATCAATGCGCCAAACCAGTCTTAAAAATTCACTTCACAAACTATAACCATGTTAAACTGCCATAAAATAATGCTTTATAGAAATTTAAATGATATTTTCTCACCAGAGAGAATAAAATCTCCATAGCACAGTCAAATAAAACCGTGATCAGACATTAAAAACACACAGAGCAGAATCATAACATACAGTACATCTATAAATGCTGAAAAATCAAAGTTCTGCAAAATTTTCCTGTAAAAAGATAAAAATAAAGCATAGCAACAACAGTAAAGGCACGACTCTAGTGTCTAACAGCACACATAAGCAATGCACTGAGAGAAATGCTGAAAGATTCCTCAGAAAACAGTAAAATGCATTTGTCAAAGATAGAAATAGAGTACTACAAGAAGAAATTCCCACAGGAATCCTTGTAAACTCTGGCAGAAATAAAATATTTACATATTAAATAAACATAAATATAAAAATAAAATACATCTAATAATAAAAGGTGAGGAAAGGGGGCCCAAATGGGGTTCATCTGAACAGTAAGCCAGAGAAATCAGCATGGGATCTTATGACGAGTCAGAAGAATTTCTTCTTTGGATGGTATAAAAAGACTGAATACTCACTTCCTGTGGTAGCTGTAGGCTTTCCTCTCAGGATATGGACAGCCAATCAATTGTCACAAGGAGAGACAGGGAGGAGAGTCTGAGCTTTTGAAAGTTGGCCAGAAATGGGTTACCTTGACAGATAACCCAAAATGCCAAAGAAGCAGTGGGAACAATGAGCATACGGTTCTATATGAAATCACATCTGAAGGGTCTTTACCTTCTTTTGGTAATACTACCACCTCTCTTCCATAAAGCTGGTACTCGCCATCACTACCTCTTTTGGTAATACTACTACCTCTCTTCCATAAAGCTGGTACTCGGCATCACTACCTCCATTTAAAATATTGTTGAACAGCCTTCCAGATCACTCTTTCCCCTCCTAACTTCCAAACTTTAGCTGGTATACCAACTGTTCCTGAAGACCTCCCTCACTATGTGTCACTGCTTTTTTATTATATTTCTTGCCATCTTAGTTACCTGTTGATCTTCATTTGCATATAACCTTGGCAAAACTAAGTCTACCATAAAAAAATCGCATGTACCTTTTTCTTGTCTTTCCTTTCCTCTGTTTTACATAGATTTCTATTCAATGTCCAAAATATCTAATACCCCTACAGTATCTCTAGTTATTTTTCTTGTTACAGGTACAAGTTTGTCCACAGTTCTTTTTATTTTCTGTTGCCTAAGTCACTATGCTAAGTCTTAGAATGCAAATGATTTTTATAAAAAAGCAGTTGCTTAAGAGCAACCATGCTAAACTCAAGTACACTGTCCAAATATTCCCTTATTTTTTCTTTAGCACGCTGCAGTTGCTCCTATGCTTGTTTCTATGCAATTCTTCTTCTGCAATACTTTAACATTAGCCTATCCCTATTACTTCTCTCCCATATATCTTCCTTTATTTTTTCTACAATGCATTTAAAGACAATTTCTTATTTTATTTTTTTACTTAGGATATTACAACTTTAGAACATAAGCTATAAAAGAACAACAGAAAAAATTACAGTGGCAAAGATTTAGTGTTTAGGCATATTTGCATGAAGGTGTTATACCTACGGGGCTTTGGATTTAAAAAAAATAAATATCCTGATCTGAGAAAGTGGCAGATGCTTAATTTACAGCCAAGCTTCCAGTACATGAAATCAATGCTTTTTTGTTAATATTGCAGAGGAAATGCTGAGTGAAATTAATAATTAAAATAAGAGAAAGTGCAGTTTGTAAAATATTACCATAACAGAAGACGTCCCTCTCTTCACGGTTGCAGTATTCTTTACCAAAGGGAACTCTTGCCAAGGACAATCCTACATCTAGCCAAATACCAAAGCTTTTCGTGCTTACAGGCATCACACATCACACATGCACCACTGTGCAAGGAGTAGGGCATAAAGATTATGTATGGATGCACACATTCAGAACTGAAAAAGGTCCAGGAGGAACAGAATGCCCTTAGGGACAAGGAGAACAAGTGCATCCAGGAGGGGAAAAAAATAATAAGATAAAGAACCCCTCAGCCAGGAAGGCAAGAGGTAAACCAGAGGGGGTAGGAGGAAGAGAGCGAATACTGCAGCAGTGAAGAGAAGGAGATCTACTGTTATGGTAAGATTTTAAACAACTGTACTATATCCTTTCATATCACTGTTGCAGTATTCATTACCAAAGGGAGAGTAAAACAGCTCAAGAGGAAGCCTGGGAAGAGGAAGGCGCAGAACAACCCTCTACAAACGCATACAGGACAACCCTGGCAAAACCTGCTTTGGCCGTGGAAATGACATCCAACTTGTAATGCTTACTGAAAAGTAAGTACAGAGGACCAAGCAGCAGCCTCAAGAATGGAATTGGTATCCAGACCCTTGGAAAAGGCACCAGAGGAGGCAACTGCCCTAGTAGAATGTGCCTTTACTGAAGATGAAAGACATTTTCTATGGAAAAAAATAACAAAGAAATGGCCTTAGAAATCCAGGAGGTAATGGTTTACTTAGAAACAGCCAAAGTCCTGGAATGAAGAGAAACAAAAAGCTGCTCAAATTTGCTAATAACTTGAGTGTTGTCCAAATATCTGAGCTGTCTATACAAATTCAAGGTGTGAACAGCCTTCTCACTAGCAGACTGTGGAGAAGGAAAAAAGGAAGGAAGATGACTAGACTGAATAAGAGACCTGTCACTGACTGCCTTGAGCATAAATGGAGGATTAGTACAAAGAGACACCCAGTTTCTGTAGAAAACTAAGATAGGATGAACAGCTATGAGAGCCTGAAGTTCAGACACCCTCTTGGTTGAAGTGAGAGCCAAGAGTCTTCCAAATACAATGCATAAGGAAGCTAAAGAAGCAGGCTCAAAGCGAGCCTGAGGGAATTTTAAGTACAAAACTGAGGTGCCAGGAAGGTGGAATAAGGCTCCCTGGAAGGCCTGATATGAAGGATGCCTTTAAGAAATTACTTGACTTCCAATCTAGAGGCCAGAGGAGGAGTCAACAGCAGACTAGCATAGATTGCTTACAAGTGGGCTTTAACTGAAGAATATACCAACCCAGCATGGAGCAAATTACACAAATGTGAGAGAACCAGAGGAACCTCCAAAAATAGGGAATCCTGATGGTGAGAGAGGCACCATAAAGAAAATCACTTCAATTTGGACACATATAATCTCCTGGTAGTTGGTTGCCCGGCCTCCTGCAAAACCCAAAGCATGTCCTCAGAAAAGTGGTACCTGAAAGGGATCAAAACCTTATCAAGACAAGTGAGGGTAGATAAGAGATCCCTTGTCCTGTGTGAGAAGATGCACCAGAGAGGTATCTTATGGTGATTGCCCCTGGCCAAGTGAGAAAGAAGGGGGGAAATGCTGTTGGGGCCAAAAGAGAGTTACTATCAAAATTTTGGGAGAGTCCTGCTTAATCGTTTGCAAGACTCATGGTAATAGAGGAAGGGGAAACATCCCCTTCCAAGGAAAAGATAGGGAGTCCACTTTCCAAGTCAGAGGACTTGGGACTCTGAAGCAAGCAGCATCCTCTATTCTGTTCGAGAAGGCAAAAAGATCTGAGGAATATCCCACCAATGGACAATGTCCAGGAACATATCTTTGTGAAGCATCCATTTGTGAGCTTGAGTACTGGACCTGCATAAGAAGTCTGGCACAAGATTGTGCTCTGAGGGAATGTAAACTGAATGAAGATTTACTTGATACTGGATAGCTAGATCCGATACTTGAAGAACTGGACTGCAGAATGGATAGACCTTGTGCCCCCTTGTTTGTGGACATACCACATGACTGTGGTGTTGTCTGTGAAAACTTTGAGGGGCTTGGAATGAAAGGAGGAGTGAAAAGCCTGAACAGCCATAAGCAAAGCCCTCATTTTCTTTACAGTGATGCAATCTGATAAGGAGGCCAGAGACCATTAACCCTGAGGGGGCCACAAGAGGCACCCGACACCCTGTCTGACATATCAGTAAAAAGCTCCCAAGTTGGAAATGGAGCTTAAAAAGGAAGCCCCAGGATGAGCAAATGTTGAAGAATCCACCACTGAAGCTCGAGCTTCAGACACGGATGAAAAGGTACCAGGAAGTCCAAAGGGTGGCAATACTGGAGCTGCACTGACTTGAGGCACCAGTGAAGCTTTCTCATATGGAGTCTGGTGAGAGGGAGCATGGGAATTGTGGAACCCATATACTTGAAAGCCCCGAGAAACTCCCTGGTGGAGACAAATGCTAGAGGAAGAAGGGACTGGAAAAAGGCACTCAGAGACAGAGAATTTGGGGCAGGCAGAGATGCCATCAAGAAAACTGAAAGTGGTCTGCAAATGAGGAAAATACGATCAAGGAAGACGTCAGAACTAACCTTTGGATGTTTACTGTGAACTCCAGATGGAAGTGGTGAACTCCAGATAGAAGTAGTGAACTTGAGATCCTGAATCAGAGAGTTGGGGAGGGGGAAGGGGGGCTTGAAAAAGATAGTCTAGATAGGGAAAGATCTGAATTCCTCAAACCCTGCAAAAAGCAATAACAGGAGCAAGGAATTTAGTGACTAGAATAGAGAGGCCAAAGGATAAAGCAGGGAATATGCAAGGAAGAGACAGAGAAACAAACATTTCCTGAAGAGAGGATGGATGGGGATGTGAAAATATGCATCCTTGAGATCCAGAGATATTGTAAAGGCCTGGAGTAGAAGAAGAGGAAATAACGTCTGCAGAGATAGCATCCAAAAGGAATGAATCTTAAAGGTGTTCAGCCTGGAAATATCCAAAGTTGGTCTCCATGTGCCCTCCTTTAGTGGGACCAAAAAACATCCTGGAATAAATTCTCTTCCCTTCCTGGGCAGGAGGCACAGCTTGAATGGTGCCCTGACCTAAGACAGAGAGAAGAACCTCTGGAAGAAGAGAAAGCTGTTCCAGAGAAGGCTGAAGAATGCCTGAAAAGGGAGGAAGGGACTTCCAGACCATGAAATATCCCTAATGAATAACTGACAGAATGCAAGAGTCTGAAGTAATTCAAAGCCAATTTGGAAGAGATTGTGAAAGGTGGAGGGTCAAGGGAACCTGGCTGAGGAAAGGAGGAAGCAAACTGTCAAACAGAACTCAGGTTGTCCTGGAAAGCAGGTTTCTGAGTTGTAGGAGTCTCAGTAGATCAAGCAGGAGTCATATGCTTAGAGCCTTTCATGCCCTTGGGACAAAGGTGAAATTGCCTAAAGACAATTGCAGACTTGGAGGGATAATTCCTTTAAAATTTGGGAACAGTAGGAATAAGGCTTTGCATTGACTTGAAAGGCTCAGCAGCAGCAGACCCGAAAATATTTTTATTATCCAAAAGAGCATCCAAAAGTTTGGCCTTAATCTCATCAGGCAGAGCCTGAAGTCAAAGCCAGGAATAACGTCTCATAACAGAGCCAAAGGCAGCAGCTCTGGAAAAGGCATCAGTTGCATTTGATTGAGGGGTGGGCAAATTAAGAACTAGACCCTAGCAGAGAAAGAGCCAAAGCCTTCCCCAAAGTCAGCTAGGTCAGAAACCACCTTAGAAACCTGAGAAAGGGCAGCCAAAACATGCCTGGTCATAGGAGTCCGGTACTTAATGGCCCTAAAGGATAAAGTGGCAGCAGTGTAAACTTTATTTGCCCAGCCTTTCTATAGCTCTACTATCTTTATCAGAAAAAAACAGCTTAGTAGAGGGCAGTAACTTTAAAGGCTTGTCACAGGAGAGTGACAAAGGGTCAGCAGAAGGGCATTTACAAAGAAATTTAATTTCTTCAGGCACTTTATAGAAACTATCTGGCTTCTTGGGTACAGAGGGATGACAATCAGGTACTACAGATGCTGCCGAGAAAGTATCAAGAAGGGCAGCAAGAGGGGACAGCAGATGGCTTGGAAGACTTCAGCTGAAGGCGCTCATAATATCTTTTCTGAACCTCAGAAACATGACAACAAATCCTACTTAAAATAATCCATCATACTGAAAAAGGTGTCCCCAAAGAAGAGTTCCTTCAGGGGGAATCTGGACTTATGGAGTCCACTTCCTTTTATCTGTAGTAAAAGGGGGAAGAGGTTTTGGAAGGGTAAGCCATAGTAGATCCTTCCCCAGAGTCCAGGTCTTCTTGAGTGAAGTGGAAGACTAGAGAGGAGCAGGCACAGAGACCCCTTGAGGAGGCTTCAAGGCCATCAAAGCATTAAATAAACCCCAAGTGAAATCCTGCGATTCACACTGAGGATCCTTAACAAGGGAAATGTGCTTTATTTTTTGTTTCTTTTTCTGCAGGATGTCTGCATGAAACACCCTTGGAGGGTCAGACCCCAGTGAGACTCAGTAATGGAGGTAGGAATATCCTCCTCAAGATCTGAGGACTCCCCCTCAGTCCTTCAGATATAATCAGCTGAGGTTCCCCCTCAATGTCAGGTATAAATATTTAAAAAGCCTCCAAGGACAAGCGAGAAGCCAGATACATGCCTGACTAACAGGGTTGTGGCAGACAAATCCCCAGCAACCACCAGACAATCCTTTGGGCTTTCACCAGCCTCGAGAGAGATGTCCAGGGGAGACTGGACAGCAGCTGAATCAGTCCTAACTTTTTTGGTCTTCTTCTTGGCAGACAGCTGTCCTTCAGTACGGTAGGATTCCACCATAGCATCTTCAGCCAAGAACTTAAGACTTGATTTTCCAGGTATACGGATAAGGAGGAGAGAGGAGTACATAGGGTCTTAGGTGCAAACACCTGGTAGAGCTCCTTCAGGACGGTAGGATTCCACCATAGCATCTTCAGCCCACAACTTAAGACTTGATTTTCCAGGTATACGGATAAGGAGGAGAGAGGAGTACATAGGGTCTTAGGTGCAAACACCTGGTAGAGCACTGCGTATGATCATGGGAAGCACCAAAACAGACAGGACACTGGTCGTGATGATCTTTATGGGGAATCTGCCCCCCACATTGACATTTTCCATTTCTGCAGGACATGAACACAATAACCACCAAAAATAGAGGAAAGAGAAGAAACCCCAATGGGGCACTTATTTGAAAATAAGGCTCAGTACCCAATACAGCAGAAAGGCGTTCAAGACAGACATTCAACAATGCTATGCAGATTGTGACTAAGTAGTTCTGAGTGTATCCATATGTCACCTTTATGTTCCAGGTCTTGTGCGTGCAGCATGTGTGTGATGTACAATGCCTACAAGCATTAAAGGCTTTTGTATACTGGCAAGACACAGAACTATCCTTGGCAGGGGATCCCTTAGGAAAAGAATTCTGCAACAATGATGTGGAAAGACATTTATGGACACACCAAATTATGTTAGATTTTAGAATAATCAAGACATGGTGTCCAGGATTACCATCTTTGAACAGTGTTTAATTGTTACTAAGAAATCCAAGCTGCTGAGAGACCGTAACGATTTTAAAAAAGGAAAAGTACAGTTTTGTACCTACCATAAATGTAGATGTTTGAAGATCCACATTGCTGCAGTCCTTACATATGGGTAGTCCGCTGTCCTCGGTCGGCCCGAATACCAAAGTATTAGGCTGACGTCGGTCATGGGCGCTCAGATCTGACATCAGAGCGTCAGGGTATAAAAGTGCATGACCGACGTCATATCCTCAGTCTGTTCTTGCCCCAGATGTCAGAAGGCCCTAAAAAGAAAGGCCACAGCCCAAAAACAGGATACCTCCCAAAAACATGCCCAACAACAACCATCACCCAAGCCATATAACCATGCCAAACTACAGAGGGGAAGGAGGGAGGGTAAATTGGACTGCAGCAATGTGGATCTTCGAACATCTACATTTATGGTAGGTACAAAACTGTACTATGTTCTTCATCTCACATTGCTGCAGTCCTTACATATGGGTAGAATCCCAAAGCAGAGGTAAAGGGAGGATGGCAAAATCATAAAGCATTAGGGGCTGCTAAAATGCCCTGTAAAATTGCAGTGGCAAATCCAGCCCTAGACTTAGAATAAAGAGGAAGGTGGTAATGCTTGGAAAAAGTATGCACTGAACTCCAAGTGGCTGCTTCCAAAATATCTTTTGTAGCTACCCCCCTTAGAAAGGCAGTAGAAGTGGCAGTAGCTCTAGTGGAATGAGGTCTGATTCCAGCCGGAATCTCCTTACCATGATGGGAATAGCAGAAAGAAATCCAATCCATTTAGAAATAGTTTGTTTTGAAACAGGTTTTCCCTGAGAACCCAAAGCAAAAGAAACAAACAACTGCTGAGACTGCCTGAACCCCTTGGTTCTGCTCAAATAATAACGTAACTGCCTATGAATATCCAAAGTATGCAAAATCTTCTCCCCTTTATTTTGGGGGTTTGCATAAAAAGTAGGCAAATGAATAGTTTGGTTCAAGGCCACACTAGAAACCACTTTAGGCATAAAGGAAGGATTAGTACGCAAAGATACCCTATCCTTATGAAAAATCAGGAAAGGTTCCACTGCCATAAGGGCCTATAATTCAGAAACCCTTCTTGCAGAGGTAATGGCCAACAAAAAAGCAGTCTTCCATGATAAATACTTTAACTCGGCAGTAGCTGCAGGCTCAAAAGGTTGTAGAGTAAGCTTTTCCAACACAAAATTGAGATCCCAAGCAGGAGTAGGAGCTCTAGGGGGTCTTATGTTCTTTGCCCCTCTAAGAAATTGCTTAAACAAAGGATGGGAAAATAAAGGAGGGTCACAGTCATAGTGAGCAGAAATGGCTGCAGCATGAACCTTTATCGAGGAGAAAGACAAACCCTTGTCCAATAACTCAGTAAGATATTGAAGAGAAACACTTAAATCAGGCTTGGAAACATCAAAGTCCTTCGCTTCGCTCCAAAGAAAAAATCTCCTCCATTTATCAGCGTAAACTTTCCTTGTACTAGGCCTTCTGGCCTCCAAAATAACATTCAAAACTTGTTGTGGAAGCTGAGACCCTCCAGGGTCTAAAACAGAATATGCCAAGCTGTGAGATGCAGAGACTGAATCTTGACATTGAGGAAGTGATTGCCCTCCTGAGACAAAAGATGTGGAATCAAAGGCAGAGGCCATGGAGGGTCCCGTACCAAACTCCTCAGTAGTGGGTACCAGTGCTGTCGAGGCCAATCCGGCGCTATCAGAATCATGGATGGCTTGTCTATTCCGGCCTTCAGGAGTACCTTGGGAATGAGAGGCAGAGGTGGAAAGGCATAGACATGAAGATTGCTCCAACTGAATGATAGAGCATCCACCTTCCAAGCTGTGGGATGAAACCTTTTTGTGCAAAACTTTGGCAACTGGTAATTCAGTGGAGAAGCGAACAGATCTATGTCTGGAGTCCCCCATAACACTGTCAACTTTTGAAACACATGAGGATCCAGTTTCCACTCGTGGGGATCCACAATTTGTCTGCTCAACACATCCGCTAAGGAGTTCTGTGCTCCTGGTAGAAACCTTGCCTGAAGATTGAGGTGTAAACTGAGAGCAGTCTCCCACAAAATCATCGCTTGCCTGCAAAGAGGGTACGAATGGGTTCCTCCTTGCTTGTTGATGTACCACATGACAGTAGTGTTGTCTGTTTGAATCAACACCTGTCCTGGGTGAAGTAAATCCTTGAAAGCCATCAATGCAAATTGGACTGCTAACATCTCCTTCAAGTTGATATGCAAATGTTGAAGTCTGACAGGCCACGTGTCTTGCACCCATTTTCCATTGAGGTGTGCTCCCAAGCCTTGTCCGAGGCATCTGTCGTTAGAATCTGACTCGCCTCTGGTCGGGTCACATAGAGTCCCTTGTTTAGGTGACATTCCTGAGCCCACCACAAAAATTCTTTCTGAATGCAAGGTATTATCTGAATGACAGTGTCTAGATCTTGGCAGTGTTGTGTCCATACATTTTTGAGATACCATAGAAGCTTCCTCATATGCAGTTTGGCATTGGGAAGCACCAGAATACAAGATGCCATGAACCCCAAGGCTTGAAGGACTGTCCTTGCAGTCAGCCTGGACTGTAGAGACATTTGATGGAAATAAAGAGAAAGACTTCTTTGTTTGTCCGGGGTCAAAAAGGCCATCTGGGAAGCTGTATTCAGTCTCACACCCAGAAAGCACATGTCCTGAGAGGGTACTAGACTGGACTTTGTTTCGTTCACAGAATACCCTAGGCATCTTAACACTACCATCACATACTGTAGATGATGCAGAAGTTCGTCTTTGTGTTGTGCAATAATCAGGCAATTGTCCAAATAAGGATAAAGCTGTATTCCTCTTAACCTGAAAAAGGCTATCACTGGAGCCAGAACCTTTGTGAATACTCTGGGCGCAGTAGATAAGCCAAAGGGCAATGCAGAGAACTGATCATGTAAATTTCCAGCCCGAAAACGCAGGTACCTCCTGCAACTGGGCCTGATAGGAACATGAAGATAAGCCTCTTTGAGATCCAGAGTTACCATCCAGTGATCTTTTCCCAACAGAGGTAAAAGCTGTTGTAAAGTCAGCATTTTGAACTTTGGAATGTCCAGATAAGTGTTGAGGATAGATAAATCCAAAATTGGTCTCCACGTGTTCCCTTTCTTTGGTACTAGAAACAGGCGAGAATAAAATCCTAGTCCCACTTCTGACAGAGGAACTGGCTGTATAGCTCCTATTTGAAGAAGTAAAGAAATCTGCTTGTGAGCCTCTATCCTTTGCCGAGGAGGAACGTCTGGCATGCCTTTGAAAGGAGGCAATGTATGGAAATAGAACTTGTAGCCTCGGTTTATAATGTCCAATACCCATTTGTCCTGGGTGACTAAAAGCCAGTTTTGCTTGAAGAGTGCTAATTTTCCTCCCAAAGGAGCTGCCAGGAAGAAGAATCTGGCAGCTGAAAATGCAGGTCATTGGGCCTGTTTACGAAAGGACTGGCCCCTGCCCTCACCTGCAGATTGTGCAGGTGAACTCCAAGTTCTAGGCCTGAATGTACTGTGAGCTCTGCCCTGCCACGCCTAGATCTACCCCTAGACTGAGAATCAGAAGAAGGGTAGGCCCACCCCTTAGTAGGCCAATTTCTACTAAACTTTGGAGGTTGCACCTGCAAAAAATCTTTAACAGTCTGCATGGACTTAGCCTTGTCTTCCATTTTCTTCAAAACTGACTCCACAGGAGGACCAAACAAAACTTCAGACTGTAAAGGCATCCAGAATTCTAGTTTTAACATGCTCGACAAATTCTGATCCTTAAGCCAGGCGTGCCTACGAAGAACTGAACCAGTGGCAGCCACCCTAGAAGAGGCCTGTACAGCATCAAAACCACACTGCAAAGAATGCTTACCCACCTGTTCAGAGACATGTACTAAATCCTGCAATTCTTTACACTCTATGCCCTCTGCCAAAGCATCCACTTTAGATTTTAGCTGAGAAAGGAGGAAATTCTGATATTTCAACATATGAAACTGGCAATTCAAAGCCCTCATTGCTAAAGTAGAAGAGGTATACACCTTCTTACCTCATCTATCCAAAGCTCTAGCTTCCTTATCTAGGAGGAACCGGATTCTTTACAACAGAAGCTCTAACACCCTTAGGCCCCTGACTAATAGTTTCTGGGTCCGCCCTAGGACTCTTATACAAATATTTATGAGCCTCAGGCACCCTGTAATACCTGACCGGTTTAACTGGCGCAGGAGGCAAAGAATCTGGATTAAGGGAAGCCTCCGAGAAAACATCTTGAACAACATCCAAAACAGGAGGTATAGCCAAGGGTCTATGCTGTGGTAAAAACAAGAATTCCCTAAGCCTCTTCCGTGAATCAGAGAAATCCTGTCCTTCCCACCAAAAATGCTCCCTCATGGAATGCAGAGTTTCTGAAAATGAAAAATCCTCTGGAGGAGAAGCAGAAGGAGAGGAATCCTCTGCATCAGAATCCGAATAAGGGGGAAAATCTTGAATATCTACAGCAGAAGAGTCTGAGTCATCTGAGGCCTGATCCAAACTTTCCAACTCTGGCTCCACCCTGGGCCTCTTATCAGGAGGGGGTATAGAACCTCTAATTAAAGTAATCAAATCTTCTGCCATTTTAAGCATGTGCTTTTTAGGCACAGACCCTGAAGTACCTGGAGGGACACCACAGGAAGGCAAAACAGACCTGCCCTTAGAAGAAGTCTTAGAAATAGTAGCAGAAGGCCTAACCACCGTAGGCATAGAAGGGAGAACAGTAACCTGAGAGGCCCCTTCAGCTTGACCTGACTCCTGTGAGGCCACATCCTGCAAAATCAAAGTTTCCCCTGAGACTCAACAGAAACTTCAGCGGATCCACCTGCTCCACTGTAGTTTCTAGGACCGGCGTCCGAACGGACGAATCAACCTGTCTAGGTTTCAAGGATTTGTCTTTGCGCTTCTTGGAAGCGGGCGGAGGATCCGACGGCATATTATAATTACACCGCTTACCAAAGACTAACCTAGCACAATCTAACCTTCTTTTATAGTGTGCTTATTAAACCTAGCACAAAACCGACACCGACGCCGTGGTCCGTCCCAAACAAGGAATGCAAAGAGAGTGATAATCCCTATGCGGTATCTGTTTCCCACAAGAAATACAATTATTCACTTTTTCTGACATCCGAATTAACTGAGGCAAGAAAAACAAAATATTCCCAACGGGTACTTAGCCCAACTTGGTTTCGGTCTGAAACTCAGAATACGAAAATTTCAGAACGCCGAACGGCACTTGCAACGCTGCTTCTGCATCGGACCATGCGGCAAAAAAGACTGAGGATATGACGTCGGTCATGTGCTTTTATACCCTGACGCTCTGATGTCAGATCTGAGCGCCCATGACCGACGTCAGCCTAATACTTTGGTATTCGGGCCGACAGAGGACAGCGGACTACCCATATGTAAGGACTGCAGCAATGTGAGATGAAGAACATCATTTTCCATGGCCAAAGCAGCAGGGCATTATGTTACAGACTGATGTATTACAGATTCCAGCCACTGGAGGTACAAGTTGGTGTAGCAAACAATAGCGCAAGTCAGCACCCTTATATGGAACTAAAGAGAACAGAAAGCCTAGCTGAGATGGATGAGACTGAGGTAAGACATCAGCAAGATTTTCCACAATCTCCTATGGTTTCTATTGCTAGCTTGGAGGATTTTCATTCCCCCTCACAACCTGTCCACTTACTGTTACCAGAGAAAAATTAACACTCCATTGACAGGATAGCAATCCACAACAAGCTAAGGAGGGGAAAGAGGCAAAGGCACAGACATCTCTGTCAAACAATACACAACATAACAACAGCAGGGGGATTATGCCATCCACTCTAACACGTAACATATCAGACTACGAGTTGTCTCAAGGTGAACTGGTTATATTAAATGAAGGCATTGCATTTGTACCATAACAAAATGGATGTCAAGTAGATGCCTTATCAGAACCTAAAAAAAGAAGTTATGCACTCACCATAACGTTTCCATCCGAGTAGTTATACTTAATTTTCTGCAACCTGTGGGTATTCGAATCCATATCAGATCCAAGCCGGCAACTTTTCAAGCATCTGCTCCAAGCTCCACCCCTTACCCATAATCCTTCACATCTACCTTCCCACAGATCAAGTTTGCCACTATCCAAACTATCAGCAACTCAATAACATCACTAACCTAGAACAGGTTCGGGGAAGGAGGGCGGGACGGTTGCAGAAAATGAAGCATAACTACTCTGATGGAATGTTAGGGTGAGTACATAAAGTACAGTTGTGTACACTTACCATAAATGTAGATGTTAGAGTGTATTCACTGTTGCAGTCATCACATTTGGGTTATCTGCTTGCAGTAGACCTCAGTCGGCCTGATTATCAAAGTCTTGGGTTCTGCGTCAGTCGCTGTCTCATCTTCCATGATGTCAGGTAGTCAGGGGTATAAAGCATGCAGCCGACGCCATTACATCAGTTTTTCTTGCCCCAGATGTCAGGTACCCCCCTAATGGGAAGCAATTAAATACATATACAAGGTTATACCTCCAACAAAAAAAACAAATACACCAAAAAGCTTTTAAGCATAGTAAAAAAAAAGGAATGGAGGTATAGCCAAAAGAAGTCAGGGGGCTGGAGGGAGGGTAACCAGGACTGCAACAGTGAATACACTCTAACATCTACTTTAATGGCAAGTGTGCACAACTGTACTATGTTCTTAGTGATTCGCTGTTGCAGTCACATTTGGGTAGATTCCCAAAGCTAAGGATGGGAGGAGGAATTTAGATAGCATTAGGACCAGCTATAAGGCCCTGAAAGACTGCAGTGGCAAAACCAGCTCTGGATTAAGAGAAAATTGGTAAATGGTAATGTTTGGTGAAAGTATGTACAAAACTCCAGGTAGCAGCTTCTAGGATGTCCCTGGTAGGGACACCTCTGAGAAAGGCTGTAGAGGTAGATGCAGCCCTGGTTGAATGTGGTCTTATCCCTTGTGGGACAGGTTTTCCATGGTGCTTATAGCAGAAATAAATGCAATGGCCTATCCATTTAGAAATGGTTTGCTTTGAAATGGCCTTCCCCTCTGCCCCTGCAGCAAATGCCACCAGCAGCTGTTCTGATTTCATGAGAGGTTTAGTCCTGTCCAAGTAAAATCTAAGTTGTCTGTGCACATCTAAGGAGTGCAGTATCCGTTCTCCTTTGTTTTGTGGATTAGAAAAGAAGGTTGGCAAATGAATGGACTGATTAAGAGCCACAATGGATACTACCTTGGGCATGAAGGAGGGATTGGTCCTGAGGGACACATTGTCCGCATGAAAGATGATGAAAGGCTCCACTGCCATAAGGACCTGTAATTCAGACACTCTTCTTGCTGAAGTGATGGCTAAAAGGAAGGCTATCTTCCAAGAAAGGAACTTCAACTCTGCATTTGCAGTTGGCTCAAAAGGAGGTACAGTAAGTTTTTCCAATACAAACTTAAGGTCCTAGGCTGGAGTAGGGGCTCTCCTGGGTGGTCTGAAGTTTTTGGCCCCTCTGAGGATCTGCTTGAGCAGTGAATGAGAGAAGAGGGGTGGTTCTGTGTTGTAATGAGTTGAAATGGCTGAGGCATGAATTTTGATGAAGGAAAAAGAAGGGCCCTTGTGAAGCATCTCAGTTAAGTATTGAAGAATCTGAGGTAAATTGGGAGTTGCTGTGCTCATCCCCGGAGTTTGGTTCCAGGAACAGAATCTTTTCCATTTTTCAGCATAAGATTTTCTAGTTCTAGGCCTCCTTGCCTCCAGAATGACATCCAACACTTTACTGAGGAATGGTAACAGAGAGATCCGGTAATTAGCCAGGCTGCCAGGTTCAGGGTTTAGAATCTGAGGGTGCAGAATCTGGCCTTCTGCTGGGACAGCAGGGTAGGGGTTTGAGGCAGGTGCCATGATGCCAGCAGTGACACATTGCGCAAGAGGGGGTACCAGTGCTGGTGTGGCCAGTCTGGTGCAATCAGTACTGTCCTGGGTTTGTCCTGTTTGATCTTTAGTAATACTATGGAGACGAGAGGCAGAGGAGGAAAGGCATAAACTAATAGATTTTTCCAGGTGAAGGACAGGGCATCCACTTTCCAAGCTTGTTTGTGGGGAGTCCTTGTGCAGAATTTGACCAAGTGGTAGTTCTGGGGGGAGGCAAACAGGTCTATCTCTGGGCTCCCTCATCTGTTTATCAACATGATGAATGTGTCTTTGGTTCCAGTTTCAACTCATGTGGGTCCATGAGATTTCTGCTTAGATCATCTACCAGTGTATTTAGCTTTCCTGGAAGGAATTGAGCCTATAGGTGCACTTGATAGCTCAAGGCTGTGTTCCACAGAGCCATGGCTAGTCTGCAGAGAGGGTATGAGCGGGTTCCCCCCTGCTTGTTTATGTACCACATAACAGTGATGTTGTCCGTCTTCACCATTAACTGTCCTGGAAGAATGTGGTCCCTTGAAGGCTGTCAGAGCATTCTGTACAGCTAACATTTCTTTTTGATTGCATTTGACTTTGGTTCCATTTGCCCTGAATGCACCTCCCTGCTAAGTGAGCCCCTCATGCATAGTCTGATGTGTCTGTTGTTAGGGTTGCCTCATAAGCAGTCTTGCATATGGAATTAGGAGAATGCAGGAGGCCATGAACCCCAAGGCTTGCAGTATTTGTCTTGCAGATAGCAGGGTCTTTGTGGCCATTAGTTTGAAGTAAACTGTCAAATGAACGTGTTTCTCTGGCGTGAGGAAAGCCATCTGGGAAGTTGTGTTCAAGCTTGCTCCCAGGAATACAATTTGTTGACAGGGTACCAGATGTGATTTATTTTCGTTTATGGTGTACCCTAAAGAAGTTAGCACTTTTTGTACAAATGCCAGACGATTCAATAGTATGTCCTGGCTTTCTGACTGAATTAGACAATCGTCCAGGTATGGGTATATTTGAATATTTCTTTGCCTGCAAAGTGCAATGACTGAAGCTAGGCACTTTGTGAATACCCTGGGCGCAGTAGATAAGCCAAAAGGCAGTGCAGAGAACTGACAGCGCATGAAGCCTGCTTTGAAGCATATGTATCTTCTGCAAGATTCCCCGATTGGGATGTGCAGGTAGGCTTCCTTTAAATCCAGTGTTGCCAACCAGGCATCCTTGCCTAGCATAGGAAGCAACTGGTGAAGAGTTAGCATCTTGAATTTTGGGATCACCAAAAAAGTGTTTAGGATAGAGTGATCCAGGATAGGACGCCAGGAGTTGTCTTTTCTGGGCACCAGAAAAAGTCTTGAGTAGAAACCTTGTCCCCTTTCCTCTTCTGGGACAGTTTGAATAGCCCTAATACTTAAGAGTGAGAGAACTTGCTTTTGAGCCTCTGCCCACTGATTTTAGGGGTAGATCTGGGACAACTGTTTGGGGTTGGTAAAGTGTGGAAATGGAATCTGTATCCTTGAGAAACTATTTAAAACCCATTTGTCCTGGGTAATGAGTTCCCAGTTTTTTACCTGCAGTGCAATCTTTCCCTTAAAGGGGCAGTCGGTTGAGAAGGGCTTGGAAGTTTTAAAGTTAAGTCATTGAGACAGTTTACCATGGGGGGGGGGTCTTACTACTCCCTGCCTTGGAAGTGGGAGCCCCCCTACTTCTTAGTCCTGTGCGTGCCTTGGGAATGAAGCCTGAGTGGTCTGCTGGTTCTGGTTTTGGACTGAGAAGGCCTGGAAGAGGCAGGAAAGGACCAAGTCTGAGAGGGCCAATGCCTACTAAATCTTGGAGGCTGCACTTGCAGGAAATCTTTAACACTTTGCATAGATTTAGCTTTTTCCTCCATCTTTTTAAGTACTTCCTCCGCTTTGTTGCCAAACAGGCGGTCCTGGTTTAAGGGAGTATCCAACAATTTAGCTTTAACATGATCTGGCAAAGATTGCTCCTTAAGCCAAGCATGCCTTCTAAGTACAGACCCAGTAACAGTAGCCCTGCAAGAAGCCTCTAGTGAATCAAAACCACATTGCAAAGTATGTTTTCCAACTTGTTCAGCAGAATGCATTAAATCCTGTAAATCCTTATTTTCAGCACAGTCAGGAATCAACATCATTTTCTGTTTAAGCAATCCAATAATATGCTGTTGATACTTTAACATATGAAACTGGCAATTTAAGTCCCTAATGGCCAAGGTTGCAGAAGTGTATACCGTCTTACCCCATCTATCCAGCGCCCTGGAATCTCTGTCAGAGGGGGTAGGATTTTTGGCAGAAGTAGCCTTTATGCCCTTGGTTCCCTGTGAAATGGTCTCAGGATCCACAGTAGGATCTTTAAAAAGGAACTTGTGAGAGTCAGGAACCCCGTAATATCTATCTGGTTTTCTGGGAGAAGGAGGTAACGAGTCAGGGGCCAAGCTAGACTCCGTAAAGGCATCATCAACAATATCCAGTACAGGGGGGATAGCTAAAGGCCTGTGTTGGGGCGAGTCAGGAACCCTGTAATATCTATCTGGTTTTCTGGGAGAAGGAGGTAACGAGTCAGGGGCCAAGCTAGACTCCGTAAAGGCATCAACAACAATATCCAGTACAGGGGGGATAGCTAAAGGCCTGTGTTGGGGCAGGAGTAAGAAATCCCTATGCCTCTTTTTAGAATCAGAATAATCCTGGCTTTCCCAGTGAAAATGCTCCCTAAGAGTATGCAAGGTTTCACCAAGAGAGAAATCCTCTGGAGGGGAAGCAGAGGGAATACAGTCCTCTGCATCAGAATCCTCATTAGGTAGATAAGGGTAAATCCTAGTCATCACAAGAAACAGAAATTTCAGAATCCTGATCAGAAGAATCATAACCAAATTCAGTCCTAGGTCTCTTAGAGGGGGAAAGTTGGCTTCCCCTGATTAAAGTAATAAGGGCTTCAGCCATTCCTACCATTTGTTTTTTAGACATAGAGGACTGAACATGCGGTCTGGGTGTCGGTGTTCTAGGCATGGATCGGGTTTTAGGCCTTGAAGAGGAGGATGGCGGTTTAATATGCAAGTCAGTAGGTCTGAATACACCCTCAGAAGCCGGTGCCTACACAGCGGCTCCGGACCCATCCAAGGTGGAGACATCTGCAGGTTCCACAGTTGAAGCATCTCACGGCATACCACACTCCGAATGGGTCTCAGTAGAGGCCTGAGAATCTGAAGTAGAGGGCATCAGGGGCTGCGAAAGCGCCTCACTGAGTTCCATCGAACTGGTGACTAGCTTAGAAGCGACATCGGCAGCTTTGGACCTAGGTGGCCTGTCTCTGATTTATCTTTGTGTTTTTTCGGAATGTCGGTAGTCGGATGGCTTACCGAAGCCAAATCTGGATAATTGAACTGAGTACCAAAATATTTAGAAGCGTAAATATACCGACGACGAATAGTTTGTTGTTTAAATAAGGCACAAAACCGACAGCGAGGTACGCTGTGGTCAGGGCCTAGGCAAGGAATACAGTACGAGTGAAAATCTTTATGAGGTATTTGCTTTCCACAAGAAATACAATTATTAACTTTTACTGACATCTGTTTAGAGCAAGAAAAAAAGTTTCCCCAACAGGGTACTTAGCTTTGGTTGAAGACTTCGGCTCTGAAACTCAAAAACGAAAATTTCAGGAGTCGGCCGACTGGCACTTGTGAACTGCTTCTGCTTCGGGCACCACACGGCAAGAAAGACTGATGTAATGGCGTCGGCTGCATGCTTTGTACCCCTGACTACCTGACATCATGGAAGATGAGACAGCAACCGACGCAGGACCCAAGACTTTGACAATCAGGCCGACTGAGGGCTACTGCAAGCAGATAACCCAAATGTGATGACTGCAACAGTGAAACACGAAGAACATCTTTATCTGAAGTAGTTAACTTCATTTATCTGCAACCTGTGGGACAGAGTCCCCAGCTACCAAAATTCCTGGGAGGCCCTCATGGAAGGATATTCCTGAGCACTGCAGAACCAAAGGATGCTCTCCCTCTAGAGATCAAATCCAACTTATAATGAAAAATGAATGTATGTGACCTTGCCCAGGTCGCTGCTGCACAGATCTTAATTGAGTGAAACCCTAGACCAAAAAGCAGCAGAAGTCGCCATAGATCTGGTAGAATGAGCTTTAACAGGACCAGGCGGTGCCAGACCTTTGTCCTTAAAGACTTGCAGTATACATTGTGTAATCCATCCAGCTAAGGAGACTTTGGACATGGCTTTGTCCAAAAAGGGTCTAGAAAAGGACACAAATAACTGGTCAGACTTACAAAAGGGTTTAGTTCTGTGTAAACAGAAAACTAAGCTGTCTATGAACATCTAGCAAATGCAGTTTATATTCTCCCTTGTTCTGAAAATTTGGAAAGAAAACGGACAGGTCAATCATCTGATTAATGTTTGATTCAGAAGCAATTTTCGGTAAGAAGCAAGGGTTCGTAAGGAGCGAGACCCTGTCTTTATGAAAGATGAATTAAGGGGGCACGGTAGACAAAGCTTAAATCTCAGAAACTCTCCTGGCAGAAGTAATGGCCACTAGGAAAGCCGTCTTCCAGGATAAGAACTTCAAATCTGCTGATGCTGCAGGTTCAATGGGAGAGGCAACTAACACCTGCAGAACTAGGGTAAGGTCCCAAGGAGGGACCGAGTCCTTAACCGGAGGACATAAAAGAAAGGTGCCTTTCAGAAAAGCTTTACACAGTCTCAAAGAGGCCAGAGCATTCATATTTTCGCTGACATGAAAATTAGAGATGGCCGCCAGTTGCACTTTTACTGTGGAGGAACTAGCCCCTTGTTGGAAAATATTAGCCAAAAACTCCAACACTGCAGGAACCAGAGCTGTAAAGGGATCTAGGGTCCTCTGAGAAGCCCAAATAGAGAAACGTTTCCATTTGCTGCTAGTGGAAGGCTTGTGGGATGCCACCAGAATAGTATTTACTGAAGATGACAGACCGGGCGTCCTAGCAATCTGGAGAACTGGAGCAACCAAGCTGTCAGCTTGAGGCTGTCCAGGTCGGGCAGACAGGTGCCCGAGGGATGTGAGATGAGATCCAGGCAAGGATCCAGAATCCAAGGAGGAGTTAGAACATGAGACCAGAGGAAGGAGAACCACACCTGACGAGGACAGAACGGGGCAAGAAGGATCACTTTGCACCTCAGTTGGCAAGCTTTCTGAAGAAACTTCAGAATGAGAGGTAATGGGGGTAAGCATACAGTAACCCGGGAGGCCAAACATGGGCGAGTGTGTCCATGGGGGAGTCCTCTGGTGAGGGGATCAGAGCGAAGAACTCACTGCACTTTGCGTTGGAAGGAGATGCGAAGAGATCGTAGCAAGGCTGACCCCACGCAAGGAAGATCTCCGCTATTGATTGTTTCAGAGACCACTCGTATGGTATCAGAATAGCCCGACTCAATCTGTCCGCTAAAATGTTGGAGCATCCCGGGATGTGTGCTGCAATCAGAAACCGACTGGTGGAGATTGCCCACTCCCACATTCTCACAGCCTCACAACAGAGAGGGTAAGATTTGGTTTCCCCGTTTGTTGATGTACCAGACAACAGTCATGTAGTCTGACTGAACTGCAATCGTCCCTGGGGGAAGAACAGCGTGAAAGGCTTGCAACGCTAAAAGCACTGCCCTCATCTCCAGAACACTGATATGCAATCTGGTCTCGGTCTGGGACCACATGCCTTGGACCATCCTCCCCAGATAGTGCCCCGCCATCCGGGCTGGGAGGCGTCCGTGGCACTGTGGCTTAGGCTGTGGGCAAGGGAGCCCGCAGGATTTTTTGCAGGGGGGTGCAAACCCAGAGCCCCACCCACATAGTTCACCCCGCCCCCTGCCAACACAGCCCCGCCCAAGTCCACCCACCCAAGCCCCGCCCACACAGCCATTCCAGTGTCCCATTACTTGGCTATTTCTCCCCATTTACTGTAGACACTGTTCAAATCTGTGTGCATACTGTTTTATGCTTTAGTTCTACAATGATTACAGGCAGTTGGATTTAATTTACAACTTTTATTTCAAACATTATAGCCCAAACACTGAGACATTTACTAAACCTAAACAAAGCAATAGTCTTACAATGAAAACAGACTTGGCATTAAAGCTTCTCTACTTTTGAAACTCACATTCAATGAAACAGCATTGAAACCCACATTCAAAGAAAATGCATCTGGCCAGTGGCAGGTTATTTACCTTTGAACTGTTTTCAAGCAATAGGCTCCTTGCACACCGTTAGGGCCATGCAAAAGTTATTAGATTTACCTGATTGTATTAATTATAATATATAATTGAATTATATCCCTTGTATTATACAGCAGCACTTGTTTGAGTGACTGTGCTGAAGTAAAAGTAATCTGAATAATTCCACATTAAAGATATCTGAAACTAATGAAGATGTTGTTGCTGTATATTTCAGTGTTTCATTTACAAATTCAGTGCCTGTTGTCGTCAAAGAATAAATTGCCTATGTTAAATTAAAAAAAAATGGTAAGCTGGTATATTGCAATAGAAAATGGATGACAAGCTGAAAAACAGGTTCATAGTTATTAGGCATCTCATCCAAAGGAGGGCATCCTGAGGACTGCAACATACAAATGTATATGCTGTAGGAATAGAACCTCAAGCCTTTACATTAAGATGCAAGTATTCTACTTGTGGTGCTACTAACATAGCTTTAAAACGTTATACCACAATAGAGATACCATTTGCTAAACAAAACAGTTGCACATTGTAAATAGACTTGGCATGAGCAGCAGTGAACTTAGCTTCCTTAAAACTCACAGTTCCTTGAAAATGCACTTGAAAATTCCACCTGTTAACTCTAACTTGGGCATTTCACTTTCTCACAAACATACCATACCCTCAAGGCCTCAACCTTAGTGCAAGAAATCTGGACAAAGCCTAAAATAAATAGGGACAGATTATAAATATGGCTCTCAGAAACTTAGAAAATTGCAAGAGTAACAGGATCTGTGTTGGTATGCATTTTTCTAAATGACATGACATCTAAAACTGAAATGTCTCATTTAGCAACTTCAATCCTGTTTAGGAGGAATATGGGGCAAAAATCTGGACAGCTGAGGGGTATGCTACCTCCCTCTAATACACACACCAAATAATTCTGGTCAGACAAATTAGTTCTGGGAAGGTTGCACTGAACGGCACCGTGCTTGAGCTGAAGTGGGTGAAATCCTGGTAGCCAGTGATAACTGATCTGCAGCTCAGCATTGTGGAGCATTAAAGCATTTTTAGCAGAGCATTGTTTCATCACTACCTATTGTGTTTGCACATAAGCTGTAGTTATTTTAAACATTTGCCTTTTTGATTACTACAGAGTACATTTACCCACCAGAGCTATTGTGTTTTGACTTCAGTGTGGAGCTAGTTGTTGCAGGGCTTGGCTTTTAAATAAGGTAGCAATGCTTATTTACCATATACCATTAAAGCCACCCTGACCCAACTACAAGTGTACTAACACACAGACACTGCTATAAGACACTGGTCTGCAATAAAATGTAATGAGCTTCTGAAAATACTGTAATCCTGTCCTTTTATTACAATGAATATAAAATACTTCGAAATAAGGTAAAAAAGCTCATAATCTTAAGACCGACAAAACTACTTTTCCACACTTCAAAATAATAAAATCAAACCCTCAGAAATTTTGGAAAGGTATCTCTACTCTACTTAACCCCAGACCCAAACGCTCCTGACCAAGACTTGGCTACCCAATTTAACTCTTTTCATTGAATCCATTTCCAAATTAACGCCATCTTTCTCTAACACCACTACACTGCTACTACTTCCTCATTCCCATCTACTAACTCCCATCCCTCCACTCCTACTACATCAGCTTCATCTGCCCCTAATTCTCCCTCTTCACACTCCTTTTTTCTCATTTAAACCTATACCCAACGTCTACTATAAAGAAATTCCTTATGAAACTGAAGCCATGCACCAATGCTCCTGATAACATCCCTTCTTACTTTCTTGGCAAAGCTGCTGAAGCAATCGCTTACCCTATTAGCATTTTAAATCAACTGCTCTATCCAAGAATGTATAGTACCCCAAGTCTGGAAAAGGGCCTTTATCATACCTCTACATAAAAGGTGGCAACAACAATGTTACTAATTTCCGCCCCATCGCTATTCTGTCCCCCATCTCTAAACTCCTAGAAAAGTGTATCCAACTACAACTCCTTCCACATCTTAGATAATCACCTACTAACTCCCACACATGGAGTCAGACCACATCATAGCATTATGACCGCCCTCCTCTCCTTCCTTGAAACTGTAAATAAAGCTCGCGACTCTGGCCAAATTGTTTCTACCCTACTACTCGACCTCTCTAAGGCCTTTGACACACTCTCACAGCCTGCTACTAACTAAACTTTACCCATCTCCCTCCTCCTTGAACTGGTTCTCCAGCTACTTATCTAACAGATCTCAAGCAGTCAAATGGAAAAGGCCACCTCCTCATTTCTAAATACTCCTACTGGGGTACCCCAGGGCTCTATACAGAGTCCCCTTCTCTTAAATATATTTATAAATGATTTCCGCAACTCTATCCCATTCTCAGACATCATCCAATATGCCGATGATTCTGCTATTATCTGCTGCCACCTCTATCCCCTCACTCCTAAAACTGACTCAAGATGCTTTTACAACAACTGAGCAATGGATGAAAAGGAATCACCTAGCACTCAATGCCTCTAAAACCAAATTAATGTTATTCATCCCCTCTAAGGCAACTTCTTTCAATATAAGCACATTCCACATCTCTAGACAAAATAATCTACTCCTGGAACTGGTGTCAGAGACCAAGTTACTTGGGGTCCAAATTGATACCAGCTCAAATTCAACTCCCACCTACAGTTAAATATCAAGAAAACCCGGTATGCTTTACCGACAAAATCATTACCTTACACCTGCTACCAAAATCACCCTCTACCTCATTTCTTATCCTCTCCCTTCTCTATGGAGCTCCACTCCTAACTTATCTACAGACCTCCAACACAACTTTCCTCTTGCTACAACAAAATTGCCAAGTTCGCTACCAACCACAAGTCCTCCACCCACCACTGTTCCTCTCTCCAAAAACTAAAATGGCTAGAGCTACCCAGTTATCTCACATATACTCAACTAAATCTTGCACATAAGCTCATTTTCAACCCTCCCTTTGTCCCTCCCTTTCATCAGCCTTTAAAATGCACCTTCCTGCAAGAGTATCAAGATCCAACAATCAAAATCTATTAGAAGTATATAAACCAACTAGTCCCCCAGGCACAAATCTTCTCCTTGCATGCCTTTGGAACTCCCTACCACCTTCCATTCGCACCACCCCCAACCATTTTATATTTAAAAGATCTCTTCACTCACATCTAGTATCCCAGTGGGAATGCTCTTGCTCCCACACCACATAACACTTGCAAACTCCATCTTCTTTCTTCCTCTGTTTCCTCCTGCAACTTTCCTAATTACCCACCCTAACTCATACATATTATTGTTCCTAGAATAATCAGAAAGAATATACTAGGCCACACTTCCCAAGTATTGCTTCCCTAATACGTTATTGCTTCTCAGTACTTTTGTGCATTGCTTCCTAATATGTTATTATTCCTCAATATTGTCATGAAATGCTTCCAAATATGTTATTTCTCAGTGCTTTTGTGCTAAATTTCCCTTTAGTCTGTATTACCTATTAATTTCATCACTAGATTGTACTCGCTCTAGTTGTATTATTTTCGAATTGTTATTTCTTGTATGATTAACTTCTGTGTAATTGTATAATTTGTATATCTATTAATAACCTACTTAGTTTTGGAGCTTTTCTCCCCAGGACTCCATTGAAAACGGGTTAATTTGGCCCAATGGACTATCCTGGCAAACCAACTGCAAATAAAATAAATAAAACTGTCATATGCATTTCAATACCCAAGGCTTATACATTATCTAGTCATGTAAATATTCTCTGCATGGCAACAACGAAAAGGCTTTCAATGCTGGTAATTCTTTAACAATATACTTACTAAAGCTTACTTGCATCTTACAATATCCGACAAGCTTACTAAAGCTTACTTGCATCTTACAATCTCCGACAAGCTTACCTGATGTTCATTAAACCATGGCTACTTAAACAGAGCAACAGGGCACTGTGACAGCATACAGTTCCAGAATAAGAAGCATAAATCAACAGTACAAAAATCTGATAGAAAACCAGAACATTTTGCAAAATCAAGGACAGATGAAAAGCCACGGTCGTATTTGTGATCTACTTTGGATGGGGGAATACTCTGCACATTTACACTGCATAACTGCTCCTTGCCTTCCATGGACACATCCAGAGCCACTACAATGGGGAGAGTGGGGTGCAATAAGTATGTCACAATTTGAAATGTCTCTGGCAATAAGTATGTCACAATTTGAAATGTCTCTGGCTGACAGTGATGGCTCTGACACTCATACCTCTCAACTTCAGAGCAAGAAATCTGGACAAAGCCATACATAGAACTAGAAGTGTGACAAGCCCAAAAATAAGGCCAATTTTTAAATATTGCTCTTATAACTTAAATAGAACAGGTAGATCTTGCATTAGTACAAGTTTTCTGAAGGGTATGAAATCTGAAACTCAAATGTCTGCCATTATTTTCTAACTTCAATCTTTAATGACTTGCCACTAATTTGCCAGAAAAACACAATTTTATGAAAACGGACCAAAATGTGATGCAAAAATACCTGTCAAAAAGGGACACCTTTTAATATTAACAGTTAACTTGAAGCAGCTAACAAAATAAGAGCATCCACATGCATTTCTGAAATAAAGGTAATCTATAAGTGATCATTACAGTTATATAGAATTGTAAACCCTCCACATTTTCTTCCAAAATTGCCATTTTGGAGGAGGGATTATTAGGGGAGAGCAACATTTTGAGCCAGAATTGGGGACAATTGAGATGTTTGGATATTCCTAATCTACAAAGTGATTTGCACGTACCTCTCAACCTCTTAATGCAGGAAATCTGAACAAGGCCAAATATATTGGGGAACATACAAACACTACTAAAATTGCTCTTGTATAAACGTAAAGACAGTCTTGCATTAGCATGCATTTTTCTGAAGGTTATGACATCTGAAACTCAATGTCTGTCATTTAATGGCTTCATTCCTAAATGATTTGCTAGAAAATCACAAATTTGAGAACAAACCAAAAATAAGCAGCAAATATCTATTCATTCTGCAAAGATATGGACAACTGAGAGGTATAGTTCAACCGGGGCTGTCTGAGCTTGCTACCCCCTCACAAAATCATGGTCAAATGGAGCCTCCCCCCTGCAGCCATTCCAATGTCCCATTTATCATAAACACTAATGTGCATACTGCTTCACTTCTGCGATGATTTAGGATTTCATTTGAAAGTTTTATTTTGCATTTTACAGCACAAACCCTAATACATATCTGTTAAAGCAATGCAGTCTCACAATGAAAATAGACCAACATTAAAACTTCTCTGCTCTTGAAACTCGCATGCATTGAAACAGCACTGAAACCCACTTTCAGAGAAAATACATTTTGCCAATGGCAAATATTAACTCTGGGCTGTCTACAAAATCATAGGCCCCTCGAACATAACATACACATGCTCTTGATACACCTTCCTGACTGTATTACATTATATTCCTTGTACAATACAGTACAGTTGTTAGAGGGCATTTTAAATTTATTGTTTTGAACATTTTTCCAGTAAACAATGAAACAAAAAGCATCCACTAATGACAAAACTGCCCAATTCAGAACATTTCCATCATAAAAGTCTACTCAAGTCCACCAGTATCAGTAAAAATATACACAATCTCTGAAGTAGTAAACTCCACATTGAAAAATTTGTAACTAATAAAGAGGTTGCTGCTAGCAAACACTTTATATGTCATTGTTTAATCTACAAATAAAGTGCCTGTTACTCTTGAAGAATAAATTGCTTTTGTTGCATGCAATAAAAAAATGAAAAGCTAGTAATACCGCAATAGGGAATGGATAGCAAACTGTTAACAGGTTCATAGTTACTAGGTATCTTTGCCAAAAAGACTGCAGCATCCACCCCCTTTACAACACAATACAGCATCAGCAATGCATTTACCTACTGTGGGAGTAGAACCCACAGCCTTCAGCATCTAAAGCAAGTACACTATCTGTTGTGCTATTAACAATGCAAGCAGACTAAACAGAAGCAGCACTAAACTTTTGCTCCCCTGCAGCTCTCAGCTCCTTGTAAAATCTACTCCGACACCCAGCTGTATCTCTGAACTTTTCAGCACAAGAAATCTGGAAAAAGCCAAAATTTATTGGGGGGGGGGACAAAAGGCCAAAAACTAGGGACACATTTTAAACATTGCTTGTATAATGTTTGAAAGTTGCTAGAATAAAATGCTGCGTTACCACCATACATTTCACTGCCACGTCTTGAACCCAGGGACCCCGTGCAAAACAGTCAGAGCAACATACCACTACGCCAAATAAACCGTTTTGTGAAAGAGGAAGACTGAAACTTAAATAGCTACCATTTAGTGAATTCAGTTCTCACCATAGCACAGCTGTCAGCCTCTTAGCACAAAAAGACCTGAACAAAGCCAATAATGGGTGACTACTACAACCACCAAACTTTCAGTGAATTCAGTTCTCACCATAGCTCTCAACCCCTTAGCAAATAACACCCGGACAAAGCCAGTAATGGGAGAATATAGCCCCCAAACATATTCAGTGAAATCAGTTCTTACCATAGCTCTCAACATTAGCAAAAAACCTGGATGAAGCCAATAAATACCTGAACAAAGCCAATACTGGGTGAATACAGCCCTCAAACATATTCAGTGAATTCAGTTCTTACCATAACTCTCAACCCTAGCACAAAACCTGGACGAAGCCAATAATGGGGATACAGTCCCAAACACAGGGATACATTTCAAATATCCATCTTGTACACTTAGAAAATTGCTAGAATAAAAGCTTTTGTTAACATACACTTTCTGAAGAATATGAAGTCTGACAAGTGTCCATTTTTTTTAACTTTTGTTAACCAGGAAAGTCTGACTTTGAAAAAAAAAAAAAAAAAAAAAGCTAAGTTTTAGCAGAGGCCCAGGGAGAAACACTCCAGACAGCCAAGAATAAAACCAGAGAACATGTAGCTGTCAGGCAACAAGGACACAAATGCAGAAACCACAGATTTTATGAGGAACAGAAAAAGTATGAGGGAAAATCCTGCAACACTTTCACAAATGGTGGTGGGTAGGGAATTCAGGCTCTTGCCACTTGGGCCCAAGGTACAGGATTCAAGCCTTATTCACTACCCACCACCATGTACACCTGGGGCATTTTACACACACACACACACACACACACACACACACACACACACACACACACACACACACAAGTGTCCGGTCCCGCACACACCTCTGAAAGTGCCCCATCTTCCTTCCGTTCGTTTCCACACACACACACACACTACCTGAAAGTGCCCCATCTTCCTTCCTTCCGTTTCTGCTAAGTGTCCGGTCCCGCTCCCATCTTCCGTTTCACACACCTAAGTGTCAGGTCTCGCTCCCATCTTCTCTCTTCCGGTCGTCAGGTCCCGCTCCCATCTTCTCTCTTTCTGAAAGTGCTGCCGCTTGCTAGGTCCCACCTGTGTGAGTTCCCGCTCACAAACCTTAAACTGACAACGATGATGTCAGCACGCCTGCGACTGGACTATTTGGACTCCTTCTTAAAGGAGAATGTGCGTAAAAAAAAAAAAAAACTTTTTTTTTTTAATTATCTAGCCGTAGCCGATTCCAGGGGGGTGCAAGTGCACCCCCTTGCACCTGCCTGCGGGCGCCCTTGGCTGTGGGTGCTATGAAGGGTTGCCATGCCAAGATTTTCAGCGATTGGAGCCACCAGAGAAGAGATGCCTTGCAGGCTTTGCTGATTCGAATTGGGTAGTCCATTTGGAGGTCTACCCAAGACCACTGTACTGCAATGGTCCACTGAAGCACCCGCATGTGAAGGCACGCACAGGGAAAGATCAAGATTGCTGCGGCCATGGAGCCTAGGGCTCGGAGAATGTCGCCCGCCACTGGCAGTCTGGGGCTAAGAATCGCTGATACATGGGCCCGTAGGCTCTGGACTCTGTCTCGAGTTAGAAAGACTTTCAATTGGAGGGTGTCCAGCCGTCCCCTTATAAAATTCCAAGATCTGTACTGGGTTCAAGAGGGACTTGGAGACATTGATGATAATCCCTAGGTTGACTAAGATGCTGGAAGGAGTCTCTGGCCATGCAAATAAGATGCTTGGTGGCAGCAGCGAGGAGCCAATCGTCTAGGTAAGGAAACACCTGAATTTCCTGATGCCTCAGGTGAGCCGTTACAACTGCCATAACCTTGGTAAACACACTGGGGGCTGTGGTGAGACTGAAGGGTAGGGCTCTGAACTGGAAATGATTGGCTCCCAGCCGGAAGCAAAGGAATCTCCTGGAGCTTCTGCGAATTTTGATATGGTAGTAAGCGTCCTGGAGGTCAATCGAGCACATCCAGTCGCATTCTCTCAGATAAGGTAGAATGGACTACAGGGTGACCATCCAGAATTTCTGCTTGGCTACAGTCAGATTCAGGGTTGACAAGTCCAATAGAGGCCTGAGGTCCCCTGTCTTTTTTGGCACTAAAAAGAGCCTGGAGTAAATGCCTAATCTGAACTGATCTGGGGGGGCCGGTTTAATGGCTCGTTTGCAAAGCAGCTTTGAAATCTCTTGCGCTTCCACCTCCCTTTGAGCGGTTAGAACATCTGGGAGGTGACAGGAGGGTTAACGAACGGGATGAAGTAGCCTCTGGATATTATTTGAAGCACCCAACAGTCCGCTGTAATGGACTCCCAAGCCGTTCGGTACAATGATAATCTTCCCCAGACGGTCTCCAGAGTAGGACAGTCGGGCAACCCCTCAGGACTGCTGCGTGGGTCTGTCCAAGAAGGTCTCCCTAGACCCAAAATTCCTCGTCCCCCCCCTCTGCTTTTGGGGCAGGGTCGGTCTTGTCCCCCTCTGCCTCTAGGGGACGGGTTGTCCTGAGAGTCCCAGGAAAACTGTGATTTTCAGAACCACATCTTCTTTTGCCCTCGCTGATTCCTAGAAAAGGATCTTTGAGGGCTAGAGAAGCGGACTCCAATGGCAGACCGAATCTTCCCGTCCTTCTCTGTCTGGGCCAGAGTGTCACGTACTGTCTTCGCAAACAGGAAGAACCATCAAAGGGAGCATTTGTGAATGACTCCTTGAAGGGGTCCACGAAATGACACAATCTGAGCCAAGCGTGTCGCCTCATAGCTACGCCAGTCCCAGCCACCCTAGCCGCTCCTTCCGTGGCATGGGAAAGAAGATACAGATTTGAGAGTCGACATTTTCAGGGAGAATAATCGCTTGTCCTCCTGCAACAAAGACTCCGAGGGCAACACAGCGAACTCTGTGACTAGGTCTCGCTGAAGTCATATGACGTGTGCCAAATAATTCAGCGCTCTAACGGAAAAAGTCGCTGAAGAAAATACTCGCTTCCCAAACCGATCCACCGCCCTAGACTCCTTGTCTGGAGGGTGGACCGAGGAACTTTCCTGTGCCAGTTCCCTCTTGGTGGCAGCTGCAACCACCATAGCATCCACTGGGGATCCCTTATTCCAGGCCTGTCTGCGGGAGGAGAGAGGATCCTGTCCGGGCGTTTTGGTATTGGCTCTGTGGTATCAGGCTCCTTCCATGCCCGTGTGGTAATAAGATCCACTAAGGGATCTGCAGGAGTGGACACTCGGGATGTAGATGCGCCCATGCCAAAGGCCTCCAGGAATACTTACTCATCTTTAGAGGGTTTTGGGGCTGACCAACCTCCCCTCTGGCAGAGGATCTCCATGATGTCTCCAAAGGAGACATCCTCGGGAGGTGATCTGGGGGAACCCTCTCCTTCATCTTAGTCAGTATCTTCTGTCAGGGACTCGGGGGAGTTCAGGTGCCTTCTTTTGCAGGTGTGCTTATGGAGACCCTCTTCAGTGAGACTCTCTGAAGACGGCTCACGAGTCACGGGGGGTTCCACTATGGGATCCTCCTGGGGGTTCTCTAGCACGGCCTGTCCCTGGGACAAGCTGAAGGGAGTCGTGACTAAATCCATCGGAGCCTGGGGGCAGAGTCCAAGGAAATAGGCTGGGGTCTCGATCCTTGGAAGAGAACCCTCTACACCACGTTGAAGGCCAATGGAGAGCGCACCTCCTTAGCAACCAACAAGGAGGAAGCTCTCCCCGGCTCTGCCGTGAGGATTAGGGCCGAGGCAGAGGTAGCCGGGGTTCTGAAGGAACGGCTCGGATCCAACAATGTCTGAGCCGAAGACACCTCCATCCCCACGGATCTGACTCCCTGTTCTCGGCCTGAGAGTTGCTCGGATCCGAACAGGTCTGATCCGAGGAACTCAAGGTAATCACTGGCGTCGATGTTGGAGGAACCGTCGGTGCCGAACCCCCAGCTCTGAGGATCCATAAACACTGAAACTACAGGCTGGATCGGGAAAGAGAAATTGGATGAAAGAAGGGCATGGAGGTCCCCTCTCCAGTTGGAAAGGGGCCTGGCAAGAATCCCATTAGGATTTGGGTCCGAATGAACCTCATCATCCTTTCCATATCTAACTTCAACAGACTCCGAGTCGAGCGTGAAGAGGCGACCGACTCAGATCTGGCTGGTTGGTTGGTGCGACGACCTCGATGAAGGCCTCGAGTCCAAGGGCTCCGTCAGCTCCGGGGAGAACCTCGGGGAGTGGAGCAGAGGAGATGTAGTCCTAGTCACTTTGGAAGGCGGGCTAGGGAAGGGCTCCTGCTCTAGAGATTGCTTGTGGTGCCTATCCCCTCTCTTCTTTGTCCTTTCCTTTAGTCCCCCCTTCAACAGGCCTAGTGGGAGGTTGAGTCTGAGTCTGAGGAGGGGGGAGTTGATCAGCTACTGGAAGAGCCGAGGTCCAGGTCCCCGAGGTCCTTAGCTACCAGCTTTGCCTTCCTTTCTTTTAGGGCCCTAGGGTTGAACTCCTGACACACACTACATGGTAATGAAAGATGGGGAACATCCAGACAAATAACACACAGAGTGTGGCCATCAGCTGGTGAAAGCTTATGGCCACACACTGTGCATTTTTTTAAAAGTAGGTCTTGGCTGCTCAGCCATACTATAACCCACTCAGCCGAAACTTATCCCAACACTACAACACACACACTAAAGTCTGGAAGGCCTTCTATACTACTTTACTACAAATATAACTTTTTTTTTAACACAAAAAAACAACGAACAGCGAAGGGGAGGATAAGGTTAAACTAACGACCACACACACTCACTAAAAGCACAAGAAAAACTGTTTACTTAATACACCCAACTTGGAGCTAAAGAGATCACGATACTGATGCATGAAGCGGCAAATGAGATCTGGGGGAAGGTAGGAGATGTGAGGGATTATGGGTAAGGGGAGAAGCTTGGAGCTTTGGAGCAGATGCTTGAAAAAGTTACCAGCTCAGATCCGATATGGATCCGAATACCCACAGTTTGCAGATAAATGAAGTTAACTACTTCAGATACAATGTTTCCATTAATGTGAGAAACTGAGAGCAACTGCAGAAAAAAAGTACTTTTATACTGGTCATCTAGTGGTCTCAGCTTTTTATGAGGCATGTAAACAACAAATATGAGTTCTATAAAAGATAATGGATTAACATACTTTAATTTAAATGAGAATGAGAACAAGGCATTATAACATTTAAAGAACAATGACATAAATAATCAAAATATAATGCAAGAGTAGTTTTGTTGTTTTGAATCCATCTGATTATATGGACTTTATAACGTAATTGCTTCCAGAGGTTAACACCTTTAAACAGATTGCTGAAGTACGTTTTGCAAAAATATGTATTCTATGACTTGCAGTTATAAAATAAATTACCACAGATATTATTTTTATGATGCAAAACCTTGTATTCCTTTTATTTACGGCCTACTGCAAATTCATTAAAAACTCACAATACCTATGAATCATACAGTGTCTTGTACAGGCTGGATTACAGAGCCTATTTCTCAGTATTTAGAATATTATTTGAAATCTTTTCTGAGAAATGTGAAGAAGTGTAGTAGAGGCATTAAAGTTTTTTATCAGTTTTACTAGTTACACTAAGCTCTGAATCACGGTTTACAGTTATACCAAATTAAACAGAAATTGAAACTACCAGACATTTCCTATGTATATACAGTGAACATTCAGCAATGAAAATTAAGACAATTTGTATTTTTCTTGACTTTTTTTTATGTTTGACAAAGTGACATACCATCAGGTTGCATAAAGTACAGTTGTGTACACTTACCATAAAGGTAGATGTTTGAGTGTATTCACTGTTGCAGTCATTACATTTGGGTTTTCTGCTTACAGTAGCCCTCAGTCGGCTTGATTAACAAAGTCTTAGGTCCTGTGTCGGTTGCTGTCCCTTCTTCCTTGACGTCAGGTCATCAGGGGTATAAAATATGCAGCCGACGCCATTACATCAGTTTTTCTTGCCCCAGATGTCAGGTGCCCCCCTAATGGGAAGCAATTAAATATATAACTATACAAGGATATACCTCCAACAAAAAGCAAATACACCAACAAGCTGTTAAGCATAGTAAAGGAAAGTAGAGGTATAGCCAAAAGAAGTTAGGGGGCTGGAGGGAGGTTATCCAGGACTGCAACAGTGAATACACTCTAACATCTACATTTATGGTAAGTGTACACAACTGTAATATGTTCTTAGTGTTTCACTGTTGCAGTCATTAAATTTGGGTAGATTCCCAAAGCTAAGGTTGGGAGGAGGAATTTAAGTAGCATTAGGACCAGCTATAAGGCCCTGCAAGACTGCAGTAGCAAAGCCAGCTCTGAAGTTGGAGAAAAATGGTAAATGATAATGCTTGGTGAAAGTATGTACATAACTCCAGGTAGCAGCTTCTAGGATGCGCCTGGTAGGGACACCTCTGAGAAAGGCTGTAGAGGCAGATGCAGCCCTGGTAGAGTGGAGTCTGGTTCCCTGTGGGATAGGTTTTCCATGATGCTTATAGCAGAAATGATTGCAATGGCCTATCCATTTAAAAATGGTTTGCTTTGAAATAGCCTTCCCTTCTTTCCCTCCAACAAATGCCACCAGCAGTTGTTCAGACTTCCTTTGAGGTTTAGTCCTGTCCAAGTAGAATCTAAGTTGTCTCTGCACATCTAAGGAGTGCAGTATCCTTTCCCCTTTGTTCTATGGATTAGGAAAGAAGGTTGGCAAATTAATGGACTGATTAAGAGCCACAATGGATACTACCTTGGGCATGAATGAGGGACACCCTGCCCGCTTGAAAGATGATGAAAGGCTCCACTGCCATAAGGATCTGTAATTCAGATACCCTTCTTGCTGAAGTGATTAATAAAAGGAATGCCGTTTTCCAAGAACGGAATTTTAAATCTGCAGTAGCAGCTGGCTCGAAAGGAGGAAGAGTGAGTTTCTCCAAGACAAAGTTAAGGTCCCAGGCTGGAGTTGGAGCTCTCCTCGGTGGCCTTATATTTTTGGCCCCTCTGCGGAACTGCTTGAGCAGTGGGTGAGATAAGAGGGGAGGTTCTGTGTTATAAAGAGCCGAAATGGCTGAGGTGTGAATTTTGATGGAGGAAAGGGACAAGCCCTTGTGAAGCATCTCAGTCAAATATTGTAGAATCTTAGGTAAATTGGGCACTGCTGCGCTCATCCCCTTGAGTTTGGTACCAGGCACAGAATCTTTTCCATTTCACAGCATAAGGTTTCCTAGTACTAGGTCTCCTTGCCTCTAAAATGATATCCATCACTGGTTTACTGAGGGATGGTAAAGGAGAGATTAGGTAATTAGCCAGGCTGCTAGGTTCAGTGTTTGAAGCTGAGGATGCAGAATCTGGTTCTCCTGCTGAGACAACAGGGAAGGTGTCTGACACAGGTGTCATGGGGCCAACCATGACACACTGCACAATAGGAGGTACCAGTGTTGGCAAAGCCAGTCTGGTGCAATCAAAATCATTCTTGGCTTGTGCCGTTTGATCTTTAGTAGTACTTTGGAGAGCAGAGGCAGAGGAGGAAAGGCATAAACTGATAGGTTTTTCTAGCTGGAAGGTCAGAGCATCCACTTACCAAGCTTGTGGGGAATCCTTGTGCAAAATTTGTCCAATTGACAGTTCTGGGGGGAGGCAAATCTGTCTATATCTGGGCTCCCCCATTTGCTTGTCAACATGTTGAAAATCCTTGGTTCCAGTTTCCACTCGTGTGGGTCCATGAGGTTTCTGCTTAGTCCGTCTGCCAGTGTATTTAGTTTTCCTGGCAGGAATTGAGCTTGTAGATTCACTTGGTAGCCCAAGGTTGTGTTCCACAATGCCATGGCTAGTCTGCAGAGGTGGTAAGTATGCGTACCCCCCTGCTTGTTTATGTACCACATAACAGTAGTGTTGTCCGTCTTTACCATTAGTTGTCCTGGAAGAATGTGATCCTTGAAGGCTGTCAGAGCATTCTGTACAGCTAACGTTTCTTTTTGATTGATATGCAGGTGCATTTGACTTGGGTTCCATTTGCCCTGAATGCACTTCCTTGCCAGATGAGCCCCCCATGCATAGTCTGATGCATCTGTTAGGGTTTGGGCAGCAGGGTGTAGTGTGAATGGTAGTCCCTTGTTTTGGTGGCAGGCCTCTGCCCACTAAAGGAACTCTAGGTGTAGGCAAGGTATGATAGGAATCATTGCTTCTAGATCCCGAGAATGTTGACACCATAGGATTTTTAGATACCACTGTAGTGTCCTCATATGCAGTCTTGCATATGGAATTAGAAGAATGCAGGAGGCCATGAACCCCAAGGCTTGCAGTATTTGCCTTGCAGATAGCAGGGTTTTTGTGGCCACTTGTTTGAAGTAGGTTGTCAAATGAATCTGTTTCTCTGGCGTGAGGAAAGCCATATGGGAAGTTGTACTCAAGCTTGCTCCCAGGAATATAATTTGTTGACAGGGTACCAGGTGTGATTTCTTTTTGTTTATGGTGTACCCCAGACAAGTCATCACCCTTTGTACAAAGGCCAGATGATTCAAAAGTATGTCCTGGCTTTATGCCTAAATTAGACAATTGTCCAGGTATGGGTATATTTGAATATTTCTTGGTCTGCAAAATGCAATAACTGGGGCTAGGCACTTTGTGAATACCCTGAGCGCAGTAGATAAGCCAAAGGGCAGTGCAGAGAACTGATAATGCGTGTAGCCTGCTTTGAAGTGTAGGTATCTTTATTTATTTATTTCAGTTTGATGCCCGGGGAGGTCCACTGGGCTCAAGGAGCCCATTTTCAGTGGAGGCCCCGGGAGAAAAAGTACAGTTTTGTACCTACCATAAATGTAGATGTTCGAAGATCCACATTGCTGCAGTCCTTACACTTGGGTAGTCCGCTGTCCTCGGTCGGCCCGAATATCAAAGTATAAGGCTGACGTCGGTCAAGGCGCATTTGACTGACATCAGGACGTCAGGGTACAAATGCGCATGACCGACGTCATATCCTCAGTCTTTTCTTGCCCCAGATGTCAGAAGACCCTAAAAATAAAGGTCAAAACCCAAAGACAGCAAACAACCAACCAACCACCCTTGCACTAACTATATGTACAAAATATACAATATACACAAAATGTACAACCCAACCCACACAACCACCTCTAACTGCAGAGGGGAAGGAGGGAGGGTAAATTGGACTGCAGCAATGTGGATCTTGAACATCTACATTTATGGTAGGTACAAAACTGTACTATGTTCTTCATCTCACATTGCTGCAGTCCTTACACTTGGGTAGAATCCCAAAGCAGAGGTAAGGGAGGATGGCTAACTACAAGGAAGCAGGAGCTGCCAACATGCCCTGCAAAACAGCAGTGGCAAAACCAGCCCTGGATTTAGAGTAAAGTGGCAGGTGATAATGCCTAGAGAAAGTATGCACTGAACTCCAAGTAGCTGCCTCCAAAATATCCTTGGTTGCCACTCCCTCAAAAAGCTGTTGAAGTGGCAGTAGCCCTAGTGGAATGAGGCCTAATCCCAGCTGGAACCTCCTTGCCATGATGGGAATAACAGAAAGCAATGCAAAACCCAATCCACTTAGAAATAGTTTGTTTAGACACAGGCTTGCCCTGAGAACTCAAAGCAAAAGAAACAAACAACTGCTGAGACTGCCTGAACCCTTTAGTTCTGTCCAAATAATAACGCAACTGCCTGTGTACATCTAAAGTGTGCAAAATCTTTTCCCCTTTATTTTGGGGATTTGCATAAAAAGTAGGCAAATGAATAGTTTGGTTTAAAGCCACACTAGAAACCACCTTAGGCATAAAGGAAGAATTAGTACGTAATGATACCCTATCCTTATGGAAAATCAAGAAAGGCTCAACTGCCATAAGGGCCTGCAATTCAGAAACCCTTCTTGCAGAGGTAATTGCCAACAAAAAAGCAGTCTTCCATGATAAATATTTCAACTCAGAAGTAGCCGCAGGCTCAAAAGGTTGTAGAGTGAGTTTCTCCAACACAAAATTGAGATCCCAAGCAGGAGTAGGAGCTCTTCGTGGGGGTCTTATATTCTTTGCCCCTCTAAGAAATTGCTTGAATAAAGGATGAGAAAACAATGGTGGGACACAATCATAGTGAGCCGAAATTGCTGCAGCATGAACCTTAATAGAAGAGAAAGACAAACCTTTGTCCAGTAACTCAGCAAGATATAGAAGAGCCACACTCAAATTAGGCTCAGAAACATCAAAATCTTTTGCTGCACTCCAAAATAAAAATCTCTTCCATTTATCTGCGTACACTTTCCTTGTACTAGGCCTTCTAGCTTCCAAAATCACATTCAAAACTTGTTGTGGAAGTTGAGACCCTCTATGGTTCAAAACAGAATATGCCAGGCTGTTAGGTGAAGAGAGCGAAGTTTGACATTCAGCAAATGGCCGTCCTCCTGTGACAACAGGTGTGGAATCAAAAGCAAAGGCCATGGAGGCTTCCGTACCAGACTTCTCAGTAATGGGTACCAGTGCTGTCGAGGCCAATCTGGAGCTATTAAAATCATCATTGGCTTGTCCTGTCTGACCTTTAGAAGTACCTTTGGGAGGAGAGGCAGAGGAGGAAAGGCATACACATGAAGATTGCTCCAATTGAAAGAAAGAGCATCCACTTTCTAAGCTGTGGGATGAAACCATTTTGTGCAAAACTTTGGCAGCTGATGGTTTAGTGGAGAAGCGAACAGATCTATGTCTGGAGTTCCCCATGACACTGTCAATTTCTGAAATACATGAGGATCCAATTTCCACTCGTGGGGATCCATAATTCGTCTGCTCAACACATCTGCTAAGGAGTTCTGTGCTCCTGGCAGAAACCTTGCCTGAAGATTGAGCTGTAAACTGAGAGCAGTCTCCCACAAAATCATTGCTTGCCTGCATAGAGGATAAGAATGCGTTCCCCCTTCCTTGTTGATGTACCACATGACAGTTGTGTTGTCTGTTAGAATCAACACCTGCCCTGGAAGAAGTAATTCCTTGAAAGCTATTAATGCAAACTGGACTGCTAACATCTCCTTCATGTTGATATGTAGATGTTGTAGTCTGACAGGCCACTTGTTTTGTATCCACTTTCCATGTAGATGAGCTCCCCAAGCTTTGTCTGAGGCATCTGTCGTTAAAATCTGACTCGCCTCTGGCCGGGTCACAGAGAGTCCCTTGTTTAGGTGACATTCCTGAGCCCACCATAAAAATTCCTTTTGAATGCAAGGTATTATTTGAATGACAGTGTCCAGATCCTGGCAGTGCTGTGTCCATACATTTTTGAGATACCATTGTAGCTTCCTCATATGCAGTTTGGCATTGGGAAGCACTAGAATACAAGATGCCATGAACCCTAATGCTTGAAGGACTGTCCTTGCAGTCAGCACGGACTGATGAGATAGTTGACTGAAGTAAAGGGAGAGACTCTTTTGTTTGTCCGGGTTAAAAGGCCATCTGAGATGCTGTATTCAGTCTCACACCCAGAAAGCACACGTCCTGAGAGGGTACTAGACTGGACTTTATTTCGTTCACAGAATACCCCAGGCATCTTAGCACTGCTATCACATATTCCAAATGATGAAGAAGCTCTTCCCTTCCTTGAGCCAGAATCAGGCAGTCGTCCAAATAAGGATAGATCTGTATTCCTTTTAGCCTGAAGAAAGCTATCACTGGAGCCAGAACTTTCGTGAATACTCTGGGCAGTAGATAAGCCAAAGGGCAATGCAGAGAACTGATAGTGAGAAGTCCCAGCTCAAAACGCAGATACTTCCTGCAACTTAGTCTGATAGGAACATGAAGGTAAGCCTCCTTGAGATCCAAAGTTACCATCCAATGATCTTTGCCCAGCAGAGGTAAGAGCTGCTGTAACGTCAACATTTTGAACTTGGGAATGTCCAGATAAGTGTTGAGGGTAGATAAATCCAAAATTGGTCTCCACGTGTTCCCCTTCTTTGGTACTAGGAACAGGCGAGAATAAAATCCTAGGCCCACTTCTGGCATAGGAACCGGCTGTATGGCCCCTATTTGGAGTAACAGAGAAACTTGCTTGTGAGCCTCTATTCTTTCTTGAGGAGGAATGTCTGGCATGCCTTTGAAAGGAGGCAAGGTATGGAAATAAAACCTGTAACCGTGGTGTATGATATCCAATACCCATCTGTCTCGGGTAATTAAACTCCAATTTTCTTTGAAAAGTGCCAACCTTCCTCCCAAAGGTGCTGCCAGACGAGAAGGCTCTGGCAGCTGAAAAGGTAGGTCATTGGGTCTGTTTACGAAAGGACTGACCCCTGCCCTCACCCGAAGACTGTGCAGGAGAACTCCCTGTTCTAGGCCTGAAAGAGCCCTGAGCTCTGCCCCTACCACGTCTAGATCTACCCCTAGACTGGGAATCATAAGAAGGATACGTCCACCCCTTAGTAGGCCAATTTCTACTAAACTTTGGAGGCTTGACCTGCAAAAAATCTTTAACAGTCTGCATAGACTTAGCCTTGTCTTCCATTTTCTTTAAAACTGCCTCAACAGGAGAACCAAACAACACATCAGATTGTAAAGGAGCATCTAAAATCCTTGTTTTAACATGTTCAGACAAATTTTGATCCCTTAGCCAGGCGTGCCTGCGAAGAACTGACCCAGTGGCAGCCACCCTAGACGAGGCCTGTACAGCATCAAAACCACATTGCAAAGAATGCTTACCCACCTGTTCAGAAACATGCACTAAATCTTGCAACTCTTTACAATCAATACCTACTGCCAGAGCATCAACCTTAGACTTTAGTTGTGAAAGGAGATAGTTCTGGTATTTCAACATGTGAAACTGGCAATTCAAAGCCCTCATAGCAAGAGTGGAAGAAGTATAAACTTTCTTTCCCCATCTATCCAAGGCCCTAGCCTCTTTGTCTGCAGGAACCGGATTCTTAACAACAGAAGCCTTAACACCTTTAGGCCCCTGACTAACAGTTTCTGGGTCAGCCCTAGGACTCTTAAAAAGATACTTATGAGCTTCAGGCACCCTGTAATACCTATCCGGTTTAACAGGAGCAGGAGGCAAAGAATCAGGATTAAGAGAAGCCTCCGTAAAAACATCTTCTACTACATCCAAAACAGGAGGTATAGCCAAAGGCCTATGCTGGGGTATAAACAAAAATTCCCTAAGCCTTTTCCTGGAATCAGAGAAGTCCTGCCCTTCCCACTTAAAATGCTCCCTCATGGAATGAAGAGTTTCTGAAAAGAAAAATCCTCAGGAGGAGAAGCAGAAGGAGTAGAATCATCCACATCAGAATCAGAATAAGGAGAGTACTCCTGCAAGTCTTCAGCCAAGACTCTGAAACATCCGAAGCCTGCTCAAAACCCCCAACTCAGGTTCCAACCTAGGTCTCTTATCCGGAGGGGGCATAGAACCCCTAATTAAAGTAATCAAATCTTCTGCCATTTTAAGCATATGCTTCTTGGGCACAGTACCTGAAGAACTAGGGGTAACACCAACTGAAGCCAAACCTGGCCTGCCCCTGGGAGAAGCCTTTGAAACAGAAGGAGAGGGCCTAGCCACCCTAGGAAGGGAGGGAGTATAGTAACCTGAGAAGCCCCCTCAGCCTGACTTGCCTCCTGAGAGGCCACATCTTGCAATAATAAGGTCTCACCCTGGGAACACAAAGAAACCTCCGGCGGAGCCACCGGCTCCACCGACACCTCTAAAGAACCGGCGTCCGGTACAGACGGTTCTTCTAGCCTAGGCTTAACTGCCTTGTCCTTGCGCTTCTTCGAAGAGGGCGGCGGAGCATCCGACGGCATTTTATAATTACACCGCTTCCCAAAGACTAACCTTGCACAATCCAACCTTCTCTTTATAGTGCGTTTATTAAATCTAGCACAAGAGCGACAGCCAACAACGTTGTGCTCAGGCCCTAAGCAAGGAATACACAAAGTATGATAATCTCTATGCGGTATCTGTTTCCCACAAGAAATGCAATTATTGACTTTTTCTGACATCCGTAAATCACTGAGGCAAGAAAAACTAAAATATTCCCCAACGGGTACTTAGCCAACTTTGAACTCGGTCTGAAACTTCGAAATCGAAAAATCTCAGAACGCCAACCGGCACTTGCAATGCTGCTTCTGCATCGGACCATGCGGCAAAAAAGACTGAGGATATGACGTCAGTCATGCGCATTTGTACCCTGACGTCCTGATGTCAGTCAAATGCGCCTTGACCGACGTCAGCCTTATACTTTGATATTCGGGCCGACCGAGGACAGCGGACTACCCAAGTGTAAGGACTGCAGCAATGTGAGATGAAGAACATGCTTCACATTACATAGTGATTATACACAGTTATTCACATAAAAATCTGCATTACATAGTGATTATACACAGTTATTCACATAAAAATCAAAATTAAGTGAGGTAAAAATATATATGCAGTTATACACAGTTTTTCACATAAAAATTCAAATTAAATGAAGAGTACAATTAAATAAAATTGTGTTACACTGTGTTCACAGTTACAGTCAAATACAGTCAAAGTAAAGTGAAACACAAATCAAAAATTATTAAGATTCAGAGAACACCACAAGTTATATGGTTTCATGGTGTCAAGTATTTATAAAGGTATGATATGGAGTAGGAACAGGGAATTTATTTAGAAGTTGTTGAGGGTGTAGAATTTAATTTTAAGCTAGAGTACAGGAATAAGTCGTTGCAGATTATATTTTTAGCTAAAGAAGTTAGCGGAACAGGAGTATGTTCCCAGGTTAGAAGGTATTTGAAGTGTATGGAGGAAAAGGCAAATGGGAAAGAGAAGTGAAAGAGAGCAGAGGTGGTAGAGGTTGAAGAGGGTTGTACAGGTGATTACTTTTACTGTTATGTCAGGTTAGGTTTAGGCTCAGAGGTACAGAAAGGTTTATGGGGATAGAGAGAGAGAGGCATAAAGCTATGTGGGGAGAGAGCAGCTGCATTTCCATCTGGAAGAAAGACAGGCGTGTAGAAGAGTTTTAAAGGTGTCAAAGCTTTCACAAGTCCTTAGGGAGGATGGCAAGGAATTCCATTTTTTAGCTAAAGAAAAGGATAGCAGATACTGCCAGCAGGACGATTGGGTTTACGGACAGTGATTAGGTTTTGGTGGGATAATCTTAGAGATGTTGGAGGATATTTGACAGGGCTGGGCACTTAGTAGGTTGAAAAATTAGTATATGGGCTGTAGTAATTTTGAGATAATCTAGATGGTTGGGGAGTTCAAGCCAGTTTAACAAATGAAGGGCAGTAAAGTGATGGGAGGAGAATTTGGCTTTGGTGGCAAATTTACAAATTTTATTATAGCAGATTTCCAGTTTGGAGGAGGGAGATGCAGATAGGTTAGATAGGAGAGGAGCACCATATAAAAGTGAGGGAAGCAGATAGGTAGTGGCAAGGGTTTGTCTGGTGGGAGGGGAAAGGAAGTGGATGTTTCTGTATAGCATACCAAGTTTAATATGGAGTTTTCTTAATGTTTTGCTGGATGTGGGTGTCGAATTTTAGGTGTTCATCAATCCCTAGAAGATCCCTTCTGCAAGATTCCCTAATAGGGATGTGCAGGTATGCTTCTTTTAAATCTAATGTTGCCAACCAAGCATCCTTGCCTAGCATAGGAAGCAACTGGTGAAGTCAGCATCTTGAATTTTGGAATCACCAAAAAGGTGTTAAGAGTAGAAAGGTCCAGGGAGTGAAATCTGTATCCTTGGGACACTATATTTAAGACCCATTTGTCCTGGGTTATGAGTTTCCAGTTTTTGGCCTGCAGACCAATCTTTCCGCCTAAAGGAGCATTCAGTTGAGAAGTGCATGGAAGTTTTAAAGGCAAGTCATTGAGACAGTTTTCCACAGGGGGGAGTTTTACTACACCCAGATTTGGATGCGGAAGCCCCCCATTGCTTAGTCTTGTGCATACCCTGTGACTGAAACCTGGGGTTTCTACTGTGCCTGGGTTTGGATTGAGAAGATCTGGAAGGGGCCAGAAAAGACCAATTCTTAGAGGGCCAATGCCTACTAAATCTTGGAAGCTGAACTTGTAAAAAATCTTTCACAGTTTGCATAGATTTAGCTTTATCTTCCATCTTTTTAAGAACTTCCTCAGCTTTGTTGCCAAACAGGCAGTCCTGATTTAAGGGAGCATCCAACAGTTTAGCTTTAACATGATCAGGCAAAGATTGCTCCTTAAGCCAAGCATGCCTTCTGAGTACAGACCCAGTGATAACAGCCCTGCAAGAGGCCTCTAATGAATCAAATCCACACTGCAAAGTATGTTTTCCAACCTGTTCAGCAGAATGCATTAAATCCTGTAATTCTTTATTTTCAGCACAGTCCGGAATCAACATCATTTTCTGTTTAAGCAATCCAATAACATGTTGTTGATACTTCAACATATGAAACTGACAATTTAAGGCCCTAAGAGCCAAGGTTGCAGAAGTGTAAACCTTCTTACCCCATCTATCCAGCGCCCTGGAGTCCCTATCAGAGGGGGTAGGATTTTTAGCAGAAGAAGCCTTAATGCCCTCGGGTCCCTGTGAAATAGTCTCTGGGTCCGCAATAGGATTTTTAAAAAGGAACTTGAGAGAATCAGGGACCCTGTAATATCTATCAGGTTTTCTGGGAGCAGGAGGCAAAGAATCAGGGGCCAAACTAGATTCCGAAAAGGCATCATCAACAATGTCTAGTACAGGAGGTATAGCTGAAGGCCTATGCTGAGGTAGAAGTAAGAAATCCCTAAGCCTCTTTTTTGAATCAGACAAATCCTGGCTTTCCCAGTGAAAATGTTCCCTTAAAGCGTGCAAGGTTTCACCAAAAGAAAAATCCTCTGGAGGGGAAGCAGAGGGAACAGAGTCCTCTGCATCAGAATCCTCATAAGTAGATAAGGGTAAATCCAGATCATCAGAAGAATCAGAAAAATCAGAATCCTGGTCTGAAGATTCATAAACAAATTCAGTCCTAGGTCTCTTAGAAGGGGGTGGGTGGCTTCCCCTGATTAGAGTTATAAGATCTTCAGCCATTCTTATTTGTTTTTTAGGCATAGAGGCCTGTGCATGTGGCCTGGGTGTCGGTTTCTTAGGTATGGTTCGAGGTTTAGGCCTTAAAGAAGAAGGAGGCGTCTATTTAATATGCAAGTCTGTAGGCCTGAATACACCCCCAGAAGCCGGTGCCTGCACAGCGGCTCCGGACCCATCCAAGGTGGAGACATCCGCAGTTTCCACAGTTGAAGCATCTCGCAGCATACCGGACTCCGAATGGGTCTCAGTAGAGGCCTGCGAATCAGAAGTAGCGGGCATCAGGGGCTGCAAAAGCGCCTCACTAATTACCGGCGAACTGGCGACTGGCTTAGGAGAAGCATTGTCGGCAGCTTTGGACCTAGGCGGCCTGTCTCTGTCTTTATCTTTGCACTTTTTCAGAATTCCGGTAGTCGGATGGCTAACCGATGACATTTCTGGAAATTGAACAGAGAACCGAAATATTAAGAAGCGAAAATATACAGACGACAGATAGTGCATTGATTAAATAAGGCACAAAACCGACAGCAAGGTACGTCGTGGTCAGGGCCTAGGCAAGGAATACAGTACGAATGAAAATCTTTGTGAGATATTTATGTAATGACTGCAACAGTAATACATGAATAACATCCAGCAGTAGGCACTCATGCCAATATAACATTATTTATTTCAGTAACATTTCACTCAATAAATCGTTTGTGAAGATCTTTTTCATCTGGAATGACACTGTAGAAATTGGTGATATTGGTAGGTTGATTACTGACAGACCATTTAGGTTCATAGGGTTGTTTGCATATAAGGAGATCAACAATAAGGATAAACTACAGGTGGTTAAAGGCAACTCCTAAAAGATGGGGTGCACTTATGACATATATATTTATAAAAAGAGCAATCACAGCATATCACTGAATGTGAACATTCACACACAGCTAAGCCCTTTAACATTAGATGTTATGCTACTTGCTGTACTAAGGCAGTAGTATATCTTGAAACATTCTCCACTTGCACATCATACTACATGGACAAGCCAGTCAGATCTTTAAAGGGCAGGACACCAGAGCATTGCTCTGATATAAGCTCTTATAAAATGCTCTACCCAATCATATTTTATTAAATGCCAAACATTTATGTTTGGAGTACTTGAAGTGGTTCAAGAAACTCCAAGAGGTGGGGGTTTAAATATCTAGCTGGAAATGCATAAGTACTGCTGGATAACATTACTCTGCACTGATAAACATCCACAATTAAATACATGTGCTGGATTAAAACCTATTTTAAAATTTAAACAAGCACATATATGAAAATGGCATGGTATGTAAAAACTTTACATTAGCAAAATTGTCTTAGCGAATCTAAAAAATGTCAAAGAATCATTAATAAAGACTGTAGAAGCCTGCACAAATGGATTTAATAATTTATCTGGATAAACAGAAATAAACTCAGTTTCTGAAACCTTAGTTGCTACAATTGGCCAAGGAGGAGTCTGGTTCATGTTCTCGTGAACTTTTGGTACTCCAAAAAGCCCACCCCATCACAAAACATTTCTAACCATCAAAATCTATAAAACCATGTATTAGTAAGTCCAAAGTGTAATCTATTAACAGACATCGGGTAACAATGTAAACAGAATTAATACATTGATAACTGGTGGAACCACCCAGGAAGTTGGTAGTGGTGTCCAAAGTGCCAATTACAGAGTCTTGTGGATTGGATGTTGTCTCAGTGGGCTCTTCCCTTCTCTGCCTTATCATTAAAAAAAGAAGCTCCACCTTCCTCGTCATTGACATCTGGGGGTAAGACTCCACAGTGCAGTCAAAGTTCTTACTCCTGTATGTGTGATTCCTGCCAATCTTTTGAGGTAAAGGGTCCAAGGATGTTGAGAAAACACAGTGATATCCAGAAACCATTGAGAGACTCTATAAGAGGCTTTTGGATTCTCTGTCATGCTGTACAAGTAGGTCAGCAAGTGGCTCAAATAAAGTAATTTATGCAGATTGAAAAGGGGCTTGAGCAGGTGCAGAGGGAGGAAAGTACAGTTGTGTAAAATCTTACCATAACAGTAGATGTCTCTCTCTTTACTACTGCAGTATTCTTAACTGTATGGATCTCCTGCCAAGGACAACCCAGCATCTGGCCAGTACACTAAATCCTTGAGATCTTGTATGCACTGTACATTACATGTATGCTCCTTGTTCAGGATGTAGGGCATAAAGGTGAAGTACAGATGCAGTTACCCAAAAATATATTGCACCACTACAGAGCAGTCACTGTAAGACAAAAAAGGAGGCTAACACATCTAAGAAGAGAAAACATACAATGAAAGAGGGGACCACTGGCCAGGAGGGTAGCCAAACCAAATGTAAAAGAAAAATGGGGATGGAGGGAGGGACTGAATACTGCGACACTGACGAGAAGGACATCTACTGTTATGGTAAGATTTTACACAACTGTGCTAGGTCTTTCTATATTACTGTTGCTGTATTATTAACCATAGGGAAAGTACAAAAGCTCAAGGAAAAGAATGGGAGATGGATGGATGGATGAGGAAAGCCCTCAACAAACCCATGCAGGATGGCCCTAGCAAAATCTGCTTTGGCTCTAAAAACCATATCCAGTTTATAATGTTAAGTAAATGTATGCACTGAGGACAAAGTAGTAGCTTTCACGATGGACTTTGTGTCCAGACCGTTGAAGAAAGTACCAGAAGAAGCAACAGTCCTACTGGAATGAGCTCTAACTGAAGTAGACAGACACTTGTCATGAAAAGAATAACAAAAGGTAATGCCTTTGATGCCCAGGAAGATATGGCTTGCTTGGAAACAGCTGAACATAAAGTCCTGGGATGAGAAGAAACAAAAAGCTGGTCAGACTTATAAATGGTATTAGTGTTATCCCAATGATACCTGAGCTGTCTGTGCAAATCCAAGCTATACAGGACTCTCTCACTAGTAGACTGTGGAGAAGGAAAAAAGAAAGAGTTGTACTGCTTGATTTAAGGACATCTCATAAACAATGTTAGGCATAAAAAAGGATTAGTATGAAGACACCTTGTCTCTGTGAGAGAACAAAAAAAAGGAGGAATGGCCATAAGGGCCTGAAGCTCAGAAACCCTCCAAGCAGGAGTAAGAGCAAGTAAAAAGACGGTCTTCCAGGTACAGTGTTGCAGAGAAGCTGAAACTGCATGCTCAAAAGGAGCCCGAGTCAATTTTTCCAAAACAAAATTAAGGAACCAAGGAGGAGGAATAGGGCTTCCTTGGGGGCCAAGATGTAGGATGCCTTTAAGAAATTGCTTCACCTCAAAAGGAGAAGCCAAAGGTGGAGTCAAGGGCAGACAGGCAGAAATAGCTGACAAATGGGCATTTACATAAGAATAGGCCAAACCAGACTGGAGCAACTCGCACAAATAGGAGAGAAGAAGAGGGACACCCACTGTGAAAGGATCCTGGTTATGATCATGACACCAAACAGAAAAGCTTTTCCATTTGGACAAATAAGACTTTCCAGTTGTGGGTTTTCTTGCCTCCTGTAAAACCCTGAGCATGTTCTCAGACAAAAGGTGCCTAAAAGGATCTAAACCCTATCAGTGACAAAGTTATTTGAAGAGTGGACAAGTGAGGATGGATGAGGGACCCCTTGTCTTGTGTGGGGAAGTCCAACTAGTGAGGTAACTTACGGTGATTGGCCATCGCCAGATGCATTAAGAAAAGGGGAAACCCTTGGCCAAAAGGAAGTCACTAGCAAGATTTTTGGGGAGTCCAGCTGAATCTTCTGCAGGACTCTTGGAAGTAGAGTAAGAGTAGGGAAAGTATAATCATCCAATCCAAGGGAAAGGGTGTCCATTTTCCACACCAGATGGCATGACACTCTGGAAGAGAAAAGAGTGAGTTGCCTGTTCAGAGGGGAGGCAAAAAGATCTACCTGAGGAATACCTCACTGATGGACTATGTCCAGAAACATGTCTCTGTGGAGCATCCATTCATAAGCCTGTGCTCTGGACCTTCTTGAAAGAGTCTGCCACTAACTGTACCTGAATGAATATACACTACCTGAAGAGATAAATGCTAACTAACAGCCAGATCCCAAGCCTGAAGACACAGTCTGCAAAGAAGTAAGACTTTTTGCCCCCCTGCTTGTTGACATACCACATAACTGTGGCGTTGTCTGTGTAAACTTTCAGGGGGGCCTGGAGAAAACATGGGGTGAACAGCCTGAAGGCCCAGAAAGAGATTTCATCTCTTTAATGTTGATATGGTCTGACATTTGATGTGGGGGCCTGAGACCCTAAACATTCAGGTGACCACAGGATGCTCCCCACCTCATATATGAAGCATTGGTAAACAGCTCTTATGAAGGAACCAGAAGCTGTAAGGCAGGCCTGGGTTGAGGGCAAGTTGCTAAATACACCACTCAAATTTCCTTTTTAGACAAGGAAGGAAAGGCACTGAGTAAACACCTGACATTCTCTTTGAGGGTCCTCAGGATGTACAGAAGAATTTTAGCCTTCTGTTTTTTTTCTTGGAAGGGATGTAAGCCCTAACAAATACCAGAGGTTCTGTACCCTGACAGGATTCAATAACAATACCTGGATCTTCTTCCCTGACCAGAATCTGTGGAATGCCTTTAGGGTCCTCTGGATGTTGAGGGGGAACCCCAGTTGATTATTTCAGAGCAGATGCCTACAAAGCTTCAAAGGACATGCGAAAGGAAGGATCTATGTTGGTCTCTGACAGGGTTGAGGCAGAGGAATCTGAAGTAGACAATGGATGGCCTACAGAGCTATCACCCACTTCTAGACTGATGTCCGGTTGAGGCTGGACAGCCAAAGAATCCTGCCAAGATTTCTTGGCCTTCTTGCTTAATGGAAGTACCTTGGGGTTAAATGATTCTGCCATGCTACCGTGGGCTAACTGTCTAAGCCTTGGGTCTTCAAGATAGACAGCCAGGAAAGACAACCAGCTTTTAAGGGTCTTTGGCACAAATGCCTTACAAACACTACAGTAAGTATGTATGGTAATGGGAAACGCCAAAAAAAAAAAAAAAAAAAGACAATGTTCATAATGATATTTATGGGGAATCTGCCTTTCACACCGACATTTTCCCTTCTTGGATGTCATGCACTCCAGGTAACCAAAAGAAAACAAGACCAACAGTAAAAAGTAAAAAAAGACCCCAACTGGGCATTTATTTGACTGTTAGGTTTTCAGCAAAGCATGTTCAGACCAATGAGAGGATGGCCCTCAGACTGGCAGCAAAGAAGTTCTGGGTAACTGCATCTGTACGTCACCATTATGCCCTATGTCCTGAATGGGGAGCATACGTGTGATGTACCATGCATGCAAGATCTAAAGGCTTTGGTATACTGTCCTGACGTTGGGCTGTCCTTGACAGGAGATCCCTACAGTTAAGAATACTGCAACAGTGAGGTAGAAGGACATCATGCTGTACATGCCAGTACTGGTAATGCCTGACATCAACGGGATCTGCACCAAGCACCAGAAAGTCGACAGGTTTGGCATCTGTATCAAAGGGATAGGCAACAGGTTTGACAGAAAAAAAAAAAAATCAACTTCTGACATCAGATCCCTCAGGCACTATCATGTGATAATCTAAAAAACAATTAACAGAGATTGGCCCCATTATAAACTGTGTACAAAACTTTAGTAAATGTTTTGATACAAGTGTATTTTGAATTATCAATGAAACCTATAAGAACTACAGAAAAAATACATATATATTTTTATATACATTTTTATATATTTAGAAACCTCCTAATAAATGAGCCTGCAATTTTGCTGCCCTCTGTTTAAAGACAGGCGATAAGAAAATGTAGTCATTAATACCAGGTGAATTTGTGGCATTCAGTTTTAATTGCCAAGCAGTTCTTTACATTCAATTGTAGTTTCCCATGGACCACCTCAGGGGTTCTAATCAACTTTTTCTAAAATAAAAAAAAATTGTTTAAAATATACCTGTTTAATAGGATGTCTGTACAGAATGTCTGTAGAGAGAGTTGTTGGAGTTTGCTCTTAATACAACATAGCAGTGCTCATAAAGTGTAAACACAGTCTTTCCCACATAGAAAGCTAAGCATTCAGAGCACTTAGCCAAATATATAAGCTCTTGGTAGTATAACTGTCCTTTTGTGGTAAACTAAAAAATTCATCAAGCTATCTTAGCAAGCAGTGTCACTGCAGTTCCGTATGCTTTTGTGCACTGTTTTTGGTTATTTGATCTCTTTAGTGCACTAACACAATCTTTGGCTGGTTATTAGTTTCACAGTGTTTACTATGGAAGATTTGGGATTGGACGGCAAAAGCCAGACTCTATTCACAGGTATGGAGAACAATGCCTATGACAACAATGTGATTGTTGATCACACCAGAGTTACAGCAGAGCTTACAAGACTAGCAGGTTTAGTATCTTCAGTTCCTGCTATATTGTCCCTTAAGAAATCGAATAACTTGGCCAGTCAAGTTCCACCAATGAGACAAGCCAATTCAGTATCAACCCTCCAGACAGATGCAGCCAGCTCTCGGAATGAGATCTCCTCTACAGAAGCTCACTCAACATGTACTGTAAATATGAAGGTGATTAACGGACCTACAACTGACCATTTGCAGGTTGTTACTCCTAAAATCTTCTTGACAGATCTTGGACTTTGATAGTTGGTTAACAACTGATTTTACTGTGCCAATGTGAGTCACAACCACTGAAGAAGACAAGTATTTCGATAGTTTGCTCAGTCTTATCTCCACATTTGAGAAAAATTAAACTGCTTAGTCTTTAGTTTGACAATATTTATGTGAATGTATTAAAAATACAAAAAGTTCCTAAGGGTTTGCATTACTCTAAATTCCCAAACAGAACTGAATTCGGTTCAGTTTTTTATCATGACTTGGTTAAACTGTTTAACCAACAAAGACTTGCACTACTGGACTTAGTGGTGAAACGCAATGATGAATTAATTAGTAATCTCATGTGTGTGAAGTGAAGACACATAATGTGAAGCTAAGGGAGGACTTACTATTTAGCATATATAAAGATGATTACGATAAGAGTTTTTGTCAAGGTAGACCAACACTGTGTTAAACGTGTAAAATACGAAGAGTAGTAAATTGGTTAGACATGCTAGCCAATATCAACTATGGAATAGGAGGATTTATCCAAGGAGAGGATGGAAGGAAAACCCACCTTAATTTGAAAAGACCCTTTGGAATTTCCATTGCTTTGCAGATAAGAGAGAATAGCAAGTTGATCCAGCAAAGCATCAAAGTATTACCATCAAACAGAAATGCACAATGTGTCAACATTAGGAATACAAAAACTGGAGACAATACAAAAGGGGAAGATGAAAGAACAGATACCCAACACACTGAGTACGCAAATTACTAAGGATTTTGATGGGATCTTATCGACTAAACAGGATTTTAAAATTTTTAATTACAGTCATCTGGCAATTACTAAGACTTTTCCCCTCTTTGAAAATGGTTTTACCTTCATCCCCATCATGAGGTATGATCTGACAGAATTTTTAATTGAAGTAGTTTATTACAAAATTAAACCTGACAGTGCAATTTCAAGTGACATAGCTGAACTTAATTCAGAAATCACAAGAGTTTTGTAAAAGAATACCCATATACCTATGATAAATCCTTTAGTTCACGTTTTCGCATCAGTGTGTGAGAATGACTTCTATGGTTATTTTTCCTGTACGCATAATATCATAAAACAGTACAATCTCACCAGGGAAAAGGACTATTTGTTACATGGTTTAGGAAATGACAAGTCCTTAAGGGTAATGAAACCGGACAAAGAAGGGATTGTTTAGTATGACTCCACAGATTACATTACTGGCATGTTCACTTTGTTGCACAAGGTAGACAATTATGTTGAAGTGTACAAAATGAGGTTACTATAGTTAATAGGAACACTCATCTATACTTCGAAGATGGTTTATTACAGCACCAAATCATAGCATCATGTCTTAAATTAAAATAAATACCATTCCCATTACTTCAACTATTTTTAAGCCCCTAAAATGCACAGAAATGTTTATAAGCCACCTTTTAGACCATCATGGGAAAGGAAATTTTTAAATCACAGTTTTACAAGTATTGTAGGTTATATTTACACTTTACGGATGATATATTCATCCTTTTGGAAGGCACAAAGATGGACATAGTGCACTGTATTGAATATATGGAAAGTACGACTAGCTTTTTTTTCAATTTAATACTCAAGAAATTAACTACCTTAATATGACAATAACAATATTGACAGCAAGTTTTCCTTAGGTTCATAGGTTCATACTAGGCTATCTGCCCAAGGGCATTTATAAGCCTAGCCCATAGTTATGTGGCTTTCGCCACCCCTTTAGTCTGAAGAAAACTATGCCTATTATTTTGCTGTGCCTCTGTCAAGCAGTGACACTGAAGTAATCCCTGGGGTATATCTGCGATCTCCCATCCATTGGTCAAGATTCCTCTTGAACAAGGCCAGCGAGGTGCTCTGCCTCACATGTACCGGGATTTTGTTCCACAGCATAGGGAGTCTCTGGGTGAGGAATCTGTCCCTCCAGCACGTTCTATTAATAACCATGTCAAGGTTTAAGTCTCCCGCCCTTGTGGTTCCAAGGGATCTAGATTTTTTGAGGTGAAGCATATTCATCAAATCTGGGTTTGACATGGCCTTATATGTCAGGCACAGGTCACCTCTTATACTATTTATAGGGAGGTCTACATTTTCAAGCTCATACTTGCACTTTAATAGTTGCCATCCTTTTTTACATAAAAGAAGCCTCATCAAACAGCAATATGGGAGGTTGGTTAGGATGATCTCTGATAAAAGCATAATACAGGATACCAGAGCTCCAGCGGTAGCGTTGTTGCCTCACAGCAAGAGGTTCTCCCATTTGACTCCCGGCTGGAGTGCGGGGAGTGCCTTCTGTGTGGAGTCTGCATGTCCTCCCCGTGGTTGGGTGGGCATTTGAAAGACATGCGCAAATGGGCGTGCCTTCGTTGAACGTCGAGCTGGCACCTCGGCGTTCGTGAAAATCTACTGCCAATCATTAGCAGACCGGAGTTCCGCTGTGGCGACCCCTAACCGGGAAAAGCCGAAAGACAACAACAACCAGAGCTCCTTAGTCAGAGAGGCTAGTGAGGAGATTTCTAAGGTGTAGGGAATAAGATACAGACCTTTTGTTAGGAACTGGACTTGAAACATCGGTATCAAATACGGTTACTTCTGAAACCCAAAACCTTGGCAATATCAATAAAGAAGATAAGAATATATTGCAGAGGGCATTGGTACTTCAATACAAGTCAGGTTCTCAAATAGTAAGCAATATAGTGAAAAAGGAACTTGAATATATTGACAGCAACTGACAAAATATATATGGTACTAGGCAATGAGACCCCAATTTTATATATAAAAAGGGCAAAAAAAAAACATTAAAAACCTAGCAGAATGCAGCACTCATAAAAGTCCCTTTTATTTGCATAGGAAGGGCATGAGGAAATGCAGAGCATGTAATCCGTGTAGCTATGCTTGTGAGGACACTTTTTTTTTTTTTTAAATTGGATAACATGATGAATTCTTATCCACAAACAGGTAATTGTAGTACTAAAGGGCTTATATATTTGGCTAAGTGCTCTAAATCCTCAGCTTCCTATGTGGGAAAGAGTAACATATAAGCACTGCTATCTGTTATGACACATTAAAAGCAAACTCCAACACAACCCTCTACAGACATTCTGGGTTTTTTTTTTTGTGATTTTAGAAACAGTTGATAAGCCGCCCTCCCAAGGTGGACAGTTGAATATAAAGAACTGCTTTGACAATTAAAACTGAATGCACCAAATTCACCTGGTATTAACAACTACATTTCTTTACTGCCTGTCTTGAAACAAACAACAAAACTCTAAGAATATTTTGGGGTCTTATATATAAATGACAAAAAGTTTATACAAGGCTTTATGGCAGAGTTTTTTTAAGTTTTGAATTTTAGTAAAACCGTTTCTAAATACGTTTGTTTATTTGACATTTCTGACATGTATTTATGCAATTTACTTTATATATATATATATATATATATGGGTTCACTTCAATTCACTGAACTTTTAATTCACTGACTTTCATTTCACTGAAACTTCATTTCACTGAAAGTTCATTTCACTGAAAGTTCATTTCACTGAAAGTTCATTTCACTGACAAGTATTATTACAAAGTAAATGGAATATGCCCCCTTTCCCCACTGTAGTGCGACCCTGGAGTTAGAATATATAGTTAGGGGGGTGTGGGGGGCAGAGCCCCCCACATCGGGGGGTGTGGGGGGTGCAGCCCCCACTTACTTTTCTTTTACTAAGCAATATTATATCAAAATGTAAGAATATCATATGAGGGTTGGGAGGGTGGCCTAATAGTTAAGGTGTTTGCCTTACAAACACAAAGTGCAGGGTTTGAGTCTCACAAGGGATAATTGGCTAGGCTTAAAATGGCTCACAAGGGCAGTTAGCTTAGTACTATCTATGAACCTATGAACCTATAAATGAAGTGGGGGGCTCTGCCCCCCACATCCCCCTAACTATATATTCTAACTCCAGGGTCGCACTACAGTGGGGAAGGGGGAATATTCCATTTTATTGCTAATACTAGTTGTCAGTGAAATGAAGTTTCAGTGAAATGAAGTTTCAGTGAAATGGTGTCAGTGAATTGAAAGTTCAGTGAATTGAAGTGAACCCATATATATATATATATATATATATATACACACACACACACACACACACACACATACACACACACATATAATATATATATTAGCTTTTTTACACATCTTTTAGTTTTTATATGTCTCATTGATTAATAGAGTTTTTGATATATGTGTATTTTGAATTAAGTTTTGTACATAAATAATTTACATTGAGCCAATCTCTGTTAATTAATTGTTTTTTAGATCATATGATAGTACCTGAGGGATATAAATTTGCATTCTGAAAATACTTCCTTAGTTTTGAAGTTAGACGTTCATTGTACATTGGACTAAAGCAATTTGCTAAACTTATTGGAGTGTTTGCTGTACTGTGTAGATTAAGGAGTCTCCTTCATGGCAGTTCAGATAACCAAAGTGCATAAAAGCATACAGGTTTCCTTAATGCACCAACACAATTTTTGGTTAGAAAATAAAATGATCCATACTAAATATTCTGTTCACTTACATACATTATACCTTACATATGTTTTCTTGCTTTCTTTATAACTGTCCTTCATACTGCTGAATTCCTGCCATCACTTAAAACTCACTCTTCCTCCTTCTCCAGAAAAATACTCTGCATGCATTGTTCCCACACATTCCATTCCTTTCTATGAAATCTGCTGTTTCCCTTTTGTAAAGACCCCACTTCCAGTCCTTATATATACATATATATACATATATATATATATATATATATATATATATATATTACAATATTCAGTACTTCAGATACTGTTGGTTTATATCAGATTGCCATTTTCTAGTAATTGCTTTATTGGCTGCCAATAGAATTACATACAGCTAAGGATACATGGGAAGAGACTTCTTTAGAGTTTCCAGTTTCTCAGCTTTTGTATTATGGATATGAATAATAAGATACAAACATTGAAAAGTCATTTTAGTTTTATAAACAGGTCAGACATTTTTATCAACCAGTGAAAAAGCTGTTCACAATAACTAATAAAGAAATAAAGGAATTTATCTGAGAAGGGAAGAGGGTGAGAGTTAAGTGGGATAAGCTGATCTTCACCATAGAACAAGGTTCATAAGAAGGACTAGGCTAGCTACCCTTGTGGGCCACTTTATGTTAAGTCACTTTCTCTTTTGGTGCTTGAATTAACTTATCCAATTTGATATTACACTGGCCTTATCCATCCAGTGGTTGATAATTATATATTAGCCCTAGTGAGAATGACTGGGATCAAGCCACAAATATTTTGAGGTTCTTTAGGATTGCCGGACTTGTATGGATATTTGAGAGCTATGCATTTAAGGATCACATAACACAAGAAGAAAGTTATAATTCAAAGTGGAATGGGATGAAGATAAAGCAGGGAGTTCTAGAAATAAGGAGAGTAGGCTGTTTGATACAGATCACTAAGGAGAATAACAAACATTCCAAATATTATTTTCATAAAGTTGCAGAACGTATTCTAAGAGCCAAGCCATCACGGGAGTGGACAAAGGAGATTTTTGCCAACAGAGATGACTGCAAGTAGGGGTACAGTAAATAGGCAAGAGTGAAATGGAATTTACTGGAGAAAACCAGCAAAGGATCAAGATATTGGGGGGATAACTAGGGAGGGAAAGATAACAGAGTGGGATGAGGCAAAGTAGAAAAGTCTGTAGTGCATGTTAAAGATTGCCTTCTCTACCAGAGACTGATGTCAGAGTATAGGCAAAGAGAAAGGGATATGGAAATCCTAAGTGAAAGACCAGCTCTAGTATAGTTTTTAGCAGAGTAAGTTCAAAAATTTAGGGTTTTTGCTTGGAAGTGTTTGTGTATGTACCTTTTTTTACTCCAAGGAGATTTCAAAGATTTTTTTCAAACAGATAGAAAATGCTGATGGTACGATTGAAAAGAGAGAAGTAACTGGGAACATGTTTTTTGGGAGTGTAATGAGTTGGGTGAAATTTAAAACTGCATTACAGAGTACTCAGTCACATACATTGGGGGAGCAAAGGAAATTGCCTAGACATAGTAAGGCAATAAGTTTAATGGTATTGGCTGCAAAAAAATAAATCAATAAATAAAAGAATCACTAGAAAATTGAAATCAAAATCTAAAACTGCAACTGAAGTACTGAACACTTTACACAGATAGAACTGGAGGACAAAGAAAACTTACACATGAAAAAATGTTAGGATTTTTTTTCTGTTAATGTATTTGTACCCATTTCATAAATGATAATTTAATAAAGGTGCTAAAACAATTAAAATGACAAATCCCATTGAATTCTTATGTCAGGCCAGAGTTGAATGAAGCATTTAATTATAAATGCATGTTAAATGTCAAGACCTTTAAAACAATGAAATTAAATGACTGGCAGATGTTTGCTATGTGTATATCAATTGTGACTATTTAAATGCGTTAACTAAGTTTGTAAATACAGTCTGATTTACTATGAGGGCAAAAGCATTTACTATTTGTATTGTGTTTTATTAGAATTTGCCTTAATCATATTTTTTATGTTTTAGTACACTTTGTGTTTTATGATACCTCCTCCTGTTTTTTATTAACAGACTGTAACCAGTGATTTAAAAACAAACAAAAAAAAAAAAATCTAAAACTTTCCAAGGTACAGGGCAAGTATATGAGAAGTTCACCAGGAACCAAGCAACAAACAGATGAAAATGAAGATGCAACCAGACAGATGAAGGAAAACCGAATTCTTTATTATTCTCACAAAAGATTTAGCGCTTTCGTCTGGTGTATAACAAACAAACTTCATCAGAATCTAAGCAACAGTAAATCACAGTTGCCATCCCCAACATCAGAAAAAGGCAACAGTAAAAGGTCAACATGTAAGACTTGCTCGAATGGTATCTGAATACGACAACTATTTGATGGAAGGCATAAGTTAAGTGAGATGTTTAAAGACTAGGGGTTAACCCTATAACATTATTAATGAAGTTTTTGAGGTTACTAGAAAAAGAAACAGTGGCCATTTTAGACCACTACTAAGAAGTGTTACCAGTTGTGTTAAGAGTCAACGGCCACAAAGATTATTCCCAGATTCCCAGGCATTTATTATAGAGTTTAACAGTGATTATCAAAAAAAAAAAAGAAAAGATATTTTTTCATGTTTTGATAATATGTGTGAAGTTTTGGGGGAAGCTCCTGTGGTGGTTTACAGAAAAGTTTTAAGTCTTTCAAGAAATTTTTTGATCATGGGGTGAGTGAGCAGGAGTATAAAACTAACAAAAAAGTGTGAATGTTTAAATGTATATTTTTCCCACAAATAATTTCTAAGTATCATGTCAATTGCAATTCAGTGGGGGTTATTTATGCTGGCTTTTGTCAACATTGCAAATGTTTTATGTAGGAAAAACAAAGAGATGCTTGAGGAACAGAATACATGAACATAATTTAGACAAAAAATTAAATAATGTTTTCTATAAACATAATGTACAATATTCTACTCATAATTGTTGTTTTTATGTACTGGATATGGTACCAAAAATGCTAGAGGTTGCCCATGGGAAGATATTATTGAACACCTTAAATTAAGATGGCAAATCAAGCTTAATGCTTTAAAACATCCAGGTTTAACTCACAGTTTGTCTATTGCTAGTGTTTTAAAATTGCATTCTTACTTGGTTTGAGTAAGAACATTTTACATGTTTGGATCACTACGTATGGTTTTAACACTAGGTTTAGCAATGTGTATAGAGTGGTGGGAGGAGTGCGTTTTTGCTAATATGCGATTTGTTCAAGAGGGTTATTTAAACCAAATGTGATTTGCCATTGCTTAGATTCTGAAGACGTTTGTTTTATACACCAGACAAAAGAGCTAAATCATTTGTGTGAGTAACAAAGAATTCAGTTTTCCTTCATCTGGCTGGCTGCATCTTTGTTTTCATCCATATGAGATAAGTTCTCCAAAATCAAAACAGTTGATTAACTGTACTCATACCAAAGTATTCTAGTACACTTAAAAGCTTACTTGTAACACAGTTGTTTTGGCAATGTGAAGAAAGAAGGAAAAGAAAGTTATAAGTAATGGGACAAATATAACGTAACAAATGGGATGGGAGTAGTTACCGATGTTAGTGTTTAAAATTCACTGTATGACAGAACAATAAGAAGATGGTCTGGAGAACTTAGTAGCTGGAGTTAAAATAATAGTAAATAGTAACAGATTTAACCCTGACTATCAAAAGAATGGAAATGTAATGCTTGTTTCAGGTGATTTTCAAGAAAAATGCATAAGTAACAGGGACAAATTATATTTCCAACAGACAGACATTTGTATACTTTGCTTGTAATTTATATATACTGCTGGAGAAAACTAGGACAGTATATTATTGCATTTGACAGCCCTCAAGCCTGAAAGAGTCAGTTTTAGACCCTTGCAGTGATCCATACACAACATGCTGTGGTGATTAAATTTAAAGTAAAACACTGGCTTAGTACCAAAGGGCTCTAATGACAAAGAACAGTGACACAGCTTTGCACTGCACTTCTTTTGCTGATGAAGCCATAGTTAAGGGATAGTTATCAGTGATGAGGGTTAAACACCCAACCAAAAGGACTCAAATCACCCACTTACTAGCAAAACACTCATGTTTAATGGTAGAATATTCTTCCTCTACACTGGTCAGCTTTCTACTTATTAACAACTAGGAAGCTCCTTTTCTTCAAATCTCTGTGGTAATACGCCATCTAATTCTATATCAGACTCCTGTGTGTATGCTACAAAATGTCTGCTAGAACTGGGGGATGCCAGCACAGGCTCAGACCAGATGCTCTTCAGTTGGTAAAACGCAATCTTTACTTCACAGCCCATGTAATTTTGTGGGCATCTTACCTGTAATCAAACTGGTAAGACAGCATACAATTGTGGCACAAATTTTCAAGAATATCTGGATAGTATGAAAAATGGAAAACTATTTTTTGGTCTGCGACACTGGCTATTTAGACGACCTCAGCTTTTTCTTTTTGAAGTTTGATATTGCCCGCGACACTGGCTATTTAGACGACCTCAGCTTTTTCTTTTTGAAGTTTGATATTGCCCTTTCTATCATGTTATCTATTACCTTATCTTAGTCATGCCAATTTATCTTGAGAGCAGTCATTCATTCATACCTGCTTGAGGGAATATAACCTGTACTTCGGGTACTTTTGAATCCCATTTTTCTTAATGCATGATCACACTGTCTACATATGCAATGGTATATGGGAGTGTAAGGAACGGATTTGTTAAATATTAGAAGGCAGCTGAAACATCTGAAGGATAAAGGGGAAGAACTTGAATCGAAACAGGTCATCAGGGAGAGAAAAGGCAATTTTCTCTATACCATCTTCAGTCAGGGGAATCTGCCAGTACCATTTTGTTAAATGCAGCGTGGTTAAAAACCTAGCCTTCACTAGTCATTCAATAAGTTTCTCATCTACCCTAGGCATGAGTTAACTATCAAACTTAACAGATACTGGTTAAATTTCCAAAAGTCCCTACAGAGCCTAACGCTTCAGTCTCGTTTTGGAACCAAAACTAAAGGGCTATTCCATTTGCTGGTAGATTCTTTCAGCCCAAACTAAAGCATTTTTTTTACCTACTCTCAAGCTACATTGCTTTGTGATTCAGGGGTCTCATAGGGTTTCAGGTTGACCATCTACCCTAGGTTGGTTTCAACATGATGTTGAGTAATATTGGTCTTTATCACACAGTTCTAGGAATACTACTCTGTTCTGTTACAAGAACTTGTGTACTTCCTGTTATTTAGGTTTTGACAATGTTTCATCTATTAAGTCAGAGGCATGGACAACAGTCTTATCAGATTTCCTGGTCTTAGCTGCCAAACTTAAAACAGCTGTCTGTAACCTCCTCTCCTGTGTCTACCTTTTATCATTTACATTGCATAGCTTCTCTACAACCTCACTGGATTTCTGTCACTTAACTAAATCCAAGGCTTGGTCTCTGCCTTGGAACTTTCCATTTCTAGCATGTGTGTTATAAATCCCCTGTCAGGTGGCTTGTGCCCTTCCATATGTTCTTGAACTACGGACATTGCTACTTGTAATCTATCTAATCTAGTGAAATGTTCCAAGACAATTTTAAATAGAATCATGTCTTCTTCTCAGGTCTCCTTGAGATTTACTTACTCCCAATGTGCCTACCATACAGAATCTCAAAATGGATACACCATATTGACAAGTGTCGTACTTCTCAGACAGCACAATTGAGGTATGGCAGGAGCTGATCACAATTCTTTCCATTTTCTTTGATGACCTTCTTTATAACTTGGACATTATGGCTCTACTAAAATGTTCCACTACATCATTAGTGAGCCACTTCATCTTAAAATGCTAGCAGAGGTGATGCATTATTTTAGACATGAATGGGGTTCCCTGATCGGTAGTGATTTCTTTCATTAGCCTTAATCAGAGGAACAGACGATCCATTTCTCCTTGGGTATAACTTTGGCCTTTGCTTTTCTGAAATGGCCTGGGTCTTAATACATTGTGGCATAATTCAGAACCATTAATATATATTGGAACCCATTACAGGATCTACCTAGTGGTCCAAATACAGCTATCACATTCTGTTGAACAGGCACTACTATTACAGAGATACAAAACAAACTAGGAGATTTTTGAAGCCAGGGTTTGGGGCTGCTTTCTGAGTCTCGTGGCATCTCGCAGGAAAAAAAAACTCTCTCTCTTACTATGCCTGGCCATTAGAACCTGTCTAAAATTTATTGCCATGTTTTTTCCCCCTAAGCTAGGTGTCGCTCCAAGTATGTGGCCAAGTGCCAGCCAGTCTCATCACCAGGTTTTACAGGGTCTGAGTTCCAAACACTGGTGAACTACTTCCTCTTCTCCCATTTTAGTAAATAATTTTGTAATTCACAATAGGGGTAGGAAGTAGAGATGTCTGTGGCAAGTTCATGTCCTATCACCTTTGATATATTCTCTCTGATTCTACCTAAAATTTTATCTTCCCACTGGGCCTTTTCAAAAATTACCCAGCTTATCCGAAGGCCAGCTAAATCAAGGGTTTCGACACTAGCAGCTTCTTGTAAGGTAGGAAGTTCCGCTTCTTCTCTGGCTGCTAAGGGCAGACAGATTTCAGTGCCTTATTCTTCTCCTTGAGATGGTAGTTCATACCAGTACTCAGTGTTATCATCAACTGGTCCTTCTCTTTAGTGTTCTCAGGTTTTCCCATTTGAGAGTTGGTATCAGATACTCCCTTTTTTCGTTAGAGTTTTCATATCATTGTTCCTCAGTGATCACTAATCCCACACATTTTTCTTTTCCCTGTGGTTGATCCCGGTTTACATTTGTGGCTGGGGGAGGGGGGTTCTCCAAGCTAGAGAGACATCTAATGGTCATTTTTTTTCTCCACTACCTCAGCTGTTACAAATGCCTTTCTTATGGTCCTCTACCCTTGGTTTAATATCATTCTCCATCTGTAGGTTTTTTTTTTTTTTTGGAGTAGCTGTAGTATCTCTTTCTCCCTCTATACTCACCCATATACTTGTTCCATTTGATGCTCTATAATATTGTCCTGAGACTTGTTGTAACCAGGCTTGCTGAAGCTCACAGTTGTAGGTAGAAACTTTGTCCCATTTCAAAAGTAGGCAATGAAAGGCTGTGTGCTGGTTTTCCTGAGGTCTGTCTCTGTTTATCCAAAGCTCTATTATCTCCCACTGGCTCCACAAGTCTTTAAAAAGTGAGGGATGTCCTTCCCATCTTCCCTAGTTATTTCATGAATTACACATGGCACTACTGCAACAAGATGTAGTACCTCTCAGACTTTGTCTAAAGCTGGTGGCTCAGGTACATGCAAAAAGATTCCAAGGCACTTGTCAAAAAGAGTAGAGAGAGTTCTTCAAGCAACACTTTTTCATTAACTATATACAAGTACTTTCAATATTAACACTTCATGCATCACTCAAACTGCAATTCTTTCATACTCTGCAAATGCAACATTCAAACGTACTCCTCTACGCAATCCTTTCTGCACAGCTATTTTTGTATTTTCTTTAATACATTTCACAATTCCACGTCATAAAGATCAGTTCTTCACATTTACATCTCCATATATGCCATAAAGTTATGAACAACATACTATCCATTTTTTTCTTTTTCACTTCTACCCATATTTATATATTCTTGTATGTCAACTTTGTATCCATTCTCTTAAAATACATATACTATTCTTAAACTTCTGTCAAAACATTTCTATTTTTTACACCTCAAATAAGCATGTTCAATGGATTCCTCAACTCCACATACAACCTTTACTCTGTTGCTTGTATTTCATTTGACTCATTCCAGGCCATTTATTTAATTTTAGTCTACACAAAAAAAATCCCAAAGCCTCCCAGACATCTTTAAAGTTTTCCTTTCTCCTCGTTATAGCTTCTCTTTTTCCTTCAAGCTTTCCCATGGCTTCATGCAATAGTTCTGCCCCATAATCTCTTCATCCAGTTTTTCTTTTAGTATCCCTACTTACATATCCAGTTTTGACATTCTTTTTTTTTTTTTTACATCTTCATTTATTCCTTTTATAGGTTCATAGGTAGGTACTAGGCTATTGGCCCTGGGGCCTATACAAGCCCAGCCAAAAAGGTACCCTGGCTTTTGCCACCCAAGAAAATTATTTTCCTGTGCCACTGTTGAACAGAGCCACAGAGGTGATCCCCAGGGTGAATTTCCTATTTCCCATCCAATCATGAAGATTTTTCTTGAAGAGTGCTAATGAGGAGCTTGGTTTGATATAGATAGGTAGTTTATGCCAGAGTATGGGAAGTCTCTGGGACAGGAATCTATCCCTCCGGCATATTCTGTTTATTGTGGTGACAAGGTTTAGGTCCCTAGAGTGTCTAGCTCAGAGGGACTGGGATTTCTTTAAGTGGAGCATGTCCAACAGCTATGGGTTTGACATAGCTTTGTATGTTAGGCAGAGATCACCTCTGAGTAGGCGATATGCAACGGAGTAAAGCTGGAATTTTTTGAGACCGTCTGCGTAGGGCATCTGTTTGAGGCTGGTAATCCTCTTTGTGAGGTACTTCTGCGGCCTTTCCAGTTGTTGTAGATGTCTTGTGAGGTACATACCAAAAGGGGTGTTGTACTCTATAATGGGTCTAATGAGTGACGAGTAGAGAGGAGGGAACAATGACCTTTTTTTCTGCATGAGAAACCTTTTGTGATGAGGTGTGCCACGTAGAAGGATTTCCTGACTACTGTGGCAATGTGATTATCAAAGGAGAGACTACTGTCCACCCGTGTCCCAAGGTCTCTTATCACACTTTCGGTGTTAAGTATACTACCGCCTATGATGTAGTTCATGGGTACAGACTTTTTACCAAAGGGGATGACAATGCACTTTTTAGCACTGAGCCTGAGGCCATGGCTTTGACACCAGGCATCTGTCTCAGCGAGGCCCTTTTGTAGGATGTCCACATCGTTAGGAGTTTCAATTATGGCTCCTAGTTTGCAGTCATCTGCAAACTTAGTTAGCCAAAGACCTTCTGTGTTAGCCTGTACTTCAGAGAATTAGATACCAAACAGGACAGGACCCAGGACTGAACCCTGTGGTACTCCATTTGTCACTGGTCTGAAGTCGGATTTGAAGTCTGCTACTTTCACTGTGTGGGTTCTGTCAGTGAGCCAGTTGGCAACCCATCTTGTGACATAGAGATTTATACCTAGTTTAGTGAGTTTATCTATAGTTCCAGAGTGGGGGATGGTGTCGAAAGCCTTGGCAAGATCTCTATAGGCTGTGTGGACAACCTTACCCTTGTCTATGGCTTTGGTGACTGCTTCAAAGAAGTCTATCAGGTTTAGGAGATATGATCTGCCTTTTACAAACCCGAACTGGGTGGGGTCAGGAGTTTGGAGATTACCAATGTCTTTGTTTACAAGTTCCATGATGATACGTTCCGTGGCCTTGCAGACCAGGCTCATCAGGCTAACGGGGCAGTAGTTCCCGGGGTCCGTGGTGGCTCCCCCCTTTGTGGAGTGGGATAACAGTCACTGTGCACCACTCAGCAGGCACAAAGCCTGATGTGAGGTTATGACTGAACATGGTACTTAGGTGGGGTGCCAATTTGTTTTGTAGTTCGTGTAGAACGCAGCCTGGGATGTTGTCTGGTCCCATAGATGCTGTGTTCCTGGCTTTGGAGAGTGTGTTTTTTACCTGTGCAGCCGTGATTACAGGAACTTTGTATTCTTCTGGTATAGAGATGGGCTCTTTAAGGGGTGAGAGGGGGGTAAAGTTAGCACTGAACCTATCTGCCAGGATGTTGGCAATGTCAGTTGGGTCTGTATATTTAGTGCCATTATGCTGTAACTCAGAGCAGATCTGAGTGTGTTGCCATTGAGATTCTTGACATAGCTATAGAATGCTTTGTGGTTATCTTTAGAATCAGTGGCAATTTTGTTTTCGTAACTAGCTTTGGAGGATTTTATCAGGGACTGTAGCTTCTTACTGAGGCTGACCAGGGAGCTCCTCCACTCATGGGATTTTACTCTCTTTTGCAACAGTTTCTTCCTTCTGTTGTACAGTTTGTTTATGGCAGGGGACCACCAGATCGGCTTCCTTTTTTTGGAGGATAGCGTCTTGGTTCCGTTTGGGATAGCACGATCCATGCACTCATGTAAGTGCTTATAAAGTGCAACTGTGTAGGATTCAGTAATCGCAACTGCATGGGCAGTTACCTCACACTTCCCCCCTTGTTTTAATTCCTCTCACACGGCTTTGTATTTTCCACATCACACTTTTCACAGTATTTTTGCACCTTGTTCCATCTCCTTCAAAACTGAAAATAAAAAGAACAGATGACAGGTAAACAGAATTTATTAATCATAGCCACATTTCCTCCCTGTTACAATACAACACCCTCCATTTTTTAATTCAATTTGGAACTTCATATAAAGCGGAATACCACCTACAGTAATCAGAAACACCGATTTACGCTTAATAAAAAATATGAAATTCCAAATTCATGAGATGAAATTTGGAAATTGTATCCATAATTTTTTTAAATGAAATTTCAGTCTTTGCCATAATTTCATTACAAACTTTTATTGCATCTATATGTGTGTGTACATACACATACATACATACACACACACACACACACACACACACACACACACACACACAAAATGTGTGTGTGTGTGTGTGTGTGTGTGTGTGTGTGTGTGTGTGTGTGTGTGTGTGTGTGTGTGTGTGTGTGTGTGTGTGTGTGTGTGTGTGTGTGTGTACACATGCACACACAAAAAAATAACAGATTATTGGTGCAAACAGTTAAAGCAAGGATTGCAATTGGTAAATTTAAGAAGAAACAGAGGCTGTGCTGGCCTAAAATGAAACATTTCAACAAAACCCTCGGTGTTCCCAATACTGACAGTCCAAATTTAGGATTTACTGCCATTTTCCCAGGAAAATGAAAAATCAGTGTTTCTGCAAATTATTTTCCCTATCTGCCAGAAATACATATGCATGTGCACTTCCCACATACCTCAGCATTACCAAAACATATTAAGCACATTTATTTGTATAAATGCTTTTTACATTGAACTATTTTTTTTTCTTTCACTATTTTCCCATTCTTTTTTCACCATGCCTTGCTTACTACCTAGCAGTAGAAAAACTTACTCAGACAAATGGAAGAGATTCACTATATGGTGCAGACTAAAGGGACAGAGCCATCTTCAATCTCAGATGCTTCTGATCCATTCATACTTATCAGTATGTTTTGACAAATTACCTTCTTATTTCTCTATTAAAATTCAAGCGTCTCTATTAAAATTCAAGCTTCAGCAATTTCAGCATATCTGTCTACTCAACTCCCTCTCTTTTCCCATTTTCTCATGAAACAGTTACTGACAGGAGTTATCCACATCAGACCCCCAAGAAAACCTCCCATTCCCCCATACGTTCCTAATTTTATTCTGGAAAAGGTCACCCTCCCACCTTTCGAGCCAACTCTCTCTACAGAGATCACATTCCTGACCTTGAAGACAGCCTTCCTGCTAGCCATTACTTCTAACAGAAGGGTTTCAGAGGTAGGTCTGTGCCTGTGTGTGTGACCTTTCATCAATCTCCACTCTGTCTCTTTCAGGACCAGCCCTTTTATGCCCAACATGGTTACAGACCTCTCTCTAAACTAGACCATCAACTTGCCTGTGTGACCCTCAAAACAACTGGGAATGAATCCATCATACATGGGATGTGCATAGGCAACTGTGTTACTACTAGGACAGAATAAAACTGTCAGAAGTCTGACCAGCTTTTTCTGACCTTTGCCTGTAACTCTGAGGGGAGACCAGTTTCTAATCCATCTCCAAATGGCTCTCCCACTGTGCCTTGTTTTACTACAAATATAATGGAAAGAAGCCACCAGACCCCATGAGGTCACACACCTCTAGTGTAACTAATACATCTACAGCCTCTTAAAGGGTGACCACTAAGGACATTTCAGAAGCCACTACTTGGCCCTCTGTGTATACCTTCATCAAACATCATCACCTTCCAGTCAAAGTCCAGAGCAGGGTTTGCCACTGCCATCTTACAGGGTATCCTTTCCGCTCTGTAAACTTTCCATCCACCCTCCTTTCAGCTTTGTGTTTCACTACTGCAGTTCTAACTGATGAGATGACTCCCAAAGAACACAGTACAGTTGTGTACACTTACCATAAATTTAGATACTCAAGCACATTCATTGTTGCAGTATTCTTTCCATCTTCCCCATGAGATTTGGGTGGTTACTCTTTCTAGTTCCAGGTTGTTCCCCCTTCCTCGGTCTACACTCTGGGGTACCAGTTAAGAGCCTGTCTGTTGGGGGCAAGAAAGTATTGAAGTATGGTGCCAGCTGACTTTCTTTATACCCAGACATCTTGAAGTCAGTCAAGATGTCTATCAGCTTCAGGAGGAGGAGAAGAAAATTATCTGGTAGGTGGGGCCAGCCAAGGGCTTCCATGGCAGGAAATCTGATCAGTTATGACTGCAACACTGAATACACTTGAACATCTACATTTATGGTAAGAGTACACAACTGTATTTTATTTTAACAGATCCCTGGGAACCAGTAATTACAAATGTCCTCTCACAGGTCTGTGCTGATCATTTAGAGCAGTCATAGTTGTCATCTGTTCCTTCAGCATTTTATTTATGTTTTATAAACAGGAAAGGACCCACTAGACAAGTGAGCAGAGACCCTCTGTGGCGGACACCTTAGCAAACCATGCTGGTTTCCTCTCTACTGACCTCTCCAAATCCATTCTTGTTTTGTCATGAATGGAATATATCTTGGGGCCTCCTAGCCAGTGGAATTTGCTCACAGCAGGATAGAACATCTTGAACTTAATCACGTTCACTCTAGTTTTTGTACAGAAATATAAGCGGTTCATTTCCTCCTTGCACATCACTTAAGATTACCTTACGAACACACACTTGTCTCTCTACAAAACCGCTTTGCAGCAGACTTCCACAGTTCAATTAAAACTTGCTTTTTGGTTGATTATGTACTAAACTGAACAATCTGTCTGGGTTGGCCATGTGGAGCTCTGCCAGGGACCCATGCTAATCTAAATGCACTTTCCAATGCAATCTCATGTGCAGGAAGTTTTGACAAAAGCACCAGTTGTCTCTGCATGAACGTTTTACAGTCTCTCCTCTCCACTGATTCAGGTACCCCCCACTACCCTTAAGTTCCTAATCCTTGCACAGTCTTCTTTGCCTTTCAGTGACATTTGTATCATCTATCTTTTCACCTCAGATGCTGTCAAATTTGCAATCAATAAGTCAAGTCAGGGATCAGAGCAAGGATTACATCTGAATGCTTGTTCACCACTTCAGTAATTTGTTGTTGTCACTGACCTTGATGTGCATTTCCAGCCTTGTCATGTGATGTCTCTCGATGGGTTGCCAACTGGCTTACTGACAGAACCCACAGTGTAAAAGTAGCAGACTCCAAATCCAGCTCCAGACAAGTGACAAGTGGAGTACCTCAGGGTTCAGTTCTGGGACCACTCTTCTTTGGCATCTACATCTCTGAAGTACAGGACAACACTAAGGGACTCTGGCTAAACAAAGTTCGTAGATGACTGCAAACTGGGAACCATAATTGAATCCCCAAATGATGTGGATATTCTACAAAAGGGCCTTACAAAAACAGATGCTTGGTGCCAGAGCCATGGGCTTAAGCTCAATGCCAAGAAGTGTATAGTTATCCCCTTTGGGGAAAAAACATGTACCCCTGAATTACTACATAGGTGGCAGTACACTAAACAGTGAAAGTGTGATGAGACTTAGGAACACAGGTGGACAGTGGTCTCACCTTCGATAACCACATAGCCACAAGTCAGGAAATCCTTCTATGTGGCACACCTCATCACTAAGGGCTTTTCATCCAGAAAAAAGGAGGTCATTGCCCCACTGTACTCCTCCCTCATTAGACTTATCATAAGAGTACAATGCCCCATTTGGTATGTACCTCACAAGACATCTGCAACAATGGGAAAGGCTGCAGAAACACCTCACTAAAAGAATCACAGGCCTAAAGCAGATGCTCTATGCTGACCGTCTAAAAGAACTTCAGCTATACTCTGTTGCATATCGTCTACTCAGAGGCAATCTCTGCTTAACATGCAAAACCATGCCAAACCCAGAGCTGTTGGACATGCTACACAAAGAAATCCCAATTCATCAGAGCCGCACGCTCCAGGGACCTAAACTTTGTCATCACAATGAACAAAACAAGCCGGCGGGACAGGTTCCTGACCCAGAGACTCCCCATACTCTGGAATAGACTGCCCATACATGTCAAGCAGAGCACCTCCTTGGCCCTCTTCAAAAGGAACCTTGACGACTGGCTGGAAGATAGGAAATTTACCCCGGGGATCACGTCAGTCGCCCTGCTAGACGGGGGTCCAGGGAAGTAAATATTGTGGGAAGAAATAGCCAGGGAATTGTTATGGCTAGGCTTATATAGGCCCTAGGGCCGATAGCCTAGTACCAACCTATGAACCTATGCTGGTCGGATTTCACCGCGAGTCCTACATAGCATGAATTATGTGACGGCATTTTCGAGGTAATGCTTTCTTTAGATCCCCTCATTTTCCACTTTTTGTTTTTTCCAAGAGAAATTTTTGTTTTGCTCAATTTTCTACACCGTTACTGTCTTTTTCTACTGTTAAACTTGCAACTTGTTAACTTTAAACTATGTGACAGATCAGAAGCTGAGGACAGAGGATGTTCTAGCCCCACATCATACCCGGAGTCCCCCATTCTAAATTTCTTTAACATACTCTAGTACTAACTTTCAATTCTTCAAGTCTAGATCATTTTTCCACATTTTACTCTGTAAAACATTTATTTCTGATGTTGTCATTTTTATTCGTTCCTCAACCCGTGGGTTTTGATCTGAACCTCAGATCCAACTCTGCCTCATTTTACAGCCCTAGGATCCCATTCTCAAGCTGCCCCCTTAACCATAAATGCCTCATTCCCCCAGATTACCTCACTTCTCATTTGACGCTCATCCAGACGGACCGGGATTGCGACTCTTTCAAGCGCCTAGTGGGTTAGTGAGTGTATTGTGCATTTAGTCCTCTACTTCTTCATTTGTCTTCTTTCTAACCATCCTTAAATCTCTATACAAAAACGCTATTTCATAGATAAATCTCATTGGTCTTCTCCATCTATCTACTCTTCTGCTTTATTTCTCCCTTTTCTCATTTTCTTTTTAGAGAGTTACCATGTGTGATAAACTGGTTGGTTTTAAAAAATGCGCTTCTTGTGGGCACAACATTCCTCAAACAGATGCCCACAGGGAGTGCGTTTACTGCTTAGGCCCTAAGCATTTAGTGTCCCCTTGCTCCATTTGCTCGGGTTTTAACCAGCATGCCATAAGTGACAGGAGGAATACATTAATGCATAAAGCCCTTCTGCCTTCTTAAGCTTCTTCCCTTGGCACTTCTTTTTCAGGGACTCAAGCCTCCAAAAAATCAAGAGAGTCCCGAGAACGCCATAAGCATTCTCTGGATAAGGCTTTTCTGCTACCTGTGGCTGAGACACCAAAAAAGGTTCAGAAAACCTCGGATCTGAAGATTTTGGATCCTACACCAGCTGTGACTGTCTCTCCAATTATTATTATTAGAACTTCCCTGGAGCTGGTCCCTCTAACTCTTGGATCTACTGGGTTCCAGCAATCACCTAAACGATCTTCCAGGCCTTCCTCCACCTCCTCATCCATCACGTCTTCCTGCAGTCTTTCGGAAGCCGAAGTTGACAGAATGATGAGAAAATTCCTCAGGACACACATCCAGATGGAGGTTTTCCCCAGCTTCACCCCCCCCCCTGACCCATGAGCTGTCCATCTGCCTTTATTCCAGTTGCTCCTTCTCTGATCCAACCACTTGCTTCAGAGCTCTTGGATCTGAAGGTCCCAAGAGTCGAGACATCAGATCTGACAGTGCTATCACTTTGACTCAGACCATCTCCCTTACCAGTTTGGCTCTGACTGTGTTGAAGCAGAACGGCTCTCAGCCAAAGCCTCGATGTCAGATCAGAGGGATTTTCTTGGACACCTAAGTTTTCACAGACATCGCTTCCCCTTGGAGTTTTGGCATTCGACAGCTCGGCATCAACTCCCCCCGGAGTGGAAGATCTGTGGGCCTCAGGGGTTGTTTGCTCCAGGAGTTTCCACTCCGTAGAGACAGCCTTCAATTTCTATGGGTCTGTTTGCCTTTGAAGTGACAGAGAGTGTCCTCTCTCTCTACCTAGAAGAGCCCAAACTCGTCCTCGGATCCGTGTCCCACCCCTCCTTTAGATTCTCTGCTCGAGTCCTTTCATCTACCACCTCCAGGACAGCCAGCCCAGAACAGCTTCCAACCAGTTTTTGTTTTGGAGCTCCCCATCTCGTCAGATACCTCAACAGAGCATCCCACTGAGGAAGTCTTCGTAAAAGAGGGTGCAAAAGGAGGCACCTAGATCCCCCCCCAAGAATCAGTCACAGAGGACATCGATTTCGATGAGGGGGGAGGGTCCCCAAGATCTCCACCTGAAGATGTCTCTTTTGCAGACATTCTTGAAATCCTTCACCAGAAAGGTGGTCTGTCCAAAACCCTACCCAGGAGGAATCAGTGTTTTTGGAAGCCTTCGGGTCTGACCCACCTATATCTTGGGTGGCCCCCAACGGATGACCTTATTGACTTGGACTCCCACAGAGCATGGAAGGAACCAGACGCTGTGGAACCTATTCCTATATAGCCCAACAAGATCCTCAGTGCTCCCACTGACAGACAGCACTGGACAAAAGGTATCACTGTAGATGCCATTTCTGCTGCAGAAGCCACCAATAAAAAGCTAGTAGAGTTAAGCTCCGCTCTCCATCCCCCTAACAGGGAGTCTAGGGCTTTGGGGAAGTGGGTATATGCCTCAGCGACCTTCACATTGTAATCTCTGAACTACCTGGCACACTTCACTAAACTACAGTGGGACTTAATTAAGGAACTCTCTAGCTGTGCCCCAGGGTCCACATCTGCAGTGGAACAGAAACCTCTTTCCTCCAGACTGGCACCCTACAGTCTCTCTCTAATGCATCCATAAGGCTAATCTTGCATGGCGCAGAGGATACCCTCAAGGGCTGCCAGTTCAGGAATTGCTATAAGGCATCATGCTTGGATGAGGCTTTGCGACTTTATGGAACTTTACAAGGCATCCTTCATCAAAGTTCCTTTTGATGGATCATCATTGTTTGGCCCCACTGTTAAAGAGACGCTCTCCCGTAGTGAGAAAGATGGAGCATTCAAACTGGAACCTTAGCTTGAGAAAAAGCCTTACACAGAACTATCTGCAAATATATAGAGCCGAGTATATTTTTCTGTATTATTCTGTATTATAGAGCTAAATTGTTTGCTTAGATATCTGTTTTATATAGAGAACAGTATATATTTTTTGGCTTTATAATTTGCACATTCCTCACATCTGTGTTGAAACTGTTCCCCCCTCCCAGTTCTTGGTTGTAGTTTAAATTTGGTGGCTTTTGCAGTGCCCGACCCCAGGCGCATCTCTTTACTGCATTCTACCTAATTAACCCTTTCTGCACTTGCTTTTAGTCCTTTTTAATTTAATTACATTTTTTCAAACTGTGTGTGGACTAATATTGCTACATATTCAAGTGTGCCAGCTTGCACTGCATGAGAATTGTATTTACTACTGCTTTTGCTACTTTTCTGAAGAAAAAAAAAATTCATCTGCTTTTACTGTACTTGTGTTTCTTCCTACTTTATTTTGCTTTTGCGTCATCTTAAAAGTACTCAATTGTATTTATTACTGCTTGGTGTAACTCATTCTAAGCCTTTTAGTTTCAACACTTGGGCTTCAGACCAGTTGTTTTACATTGAGAGGGTTTGTGGTCTGCACTTTAGTGGCAGAACAGGTAGCTTACATCCTTCTAAGTTGGGAACTGCTGATTGAGGGCTCAGTGTCCGTTATTCTAAAAGTGTATTAATTCTGGTTTAAGCACTTGGGCTTTCAGGACAGTTCGTGGTCTGCACTCTTGTGGGAGGAGAAGCTGGACTCTGCCCTTCTGAGCTGGGAATTTCTGGTTAAAGGCTTATAGTGCATGCATATCTGAACTGCTTCTTATTGAAATTGGTACACCTTGTTTGCTGTAGCATAGACTAGATCCAGGCCTGCTGAATCTAGCTTTGTTTGTATAAGTTGAGCACTAATCCAGGCATTCTTTAAAGTATTCAATTGTATTTAAAACTGCTTGGTAGTAACTTGATTAAAGTGTAGCTATCATTCTAAGTCTTTTGGATTAAGCACTTGGGCTTCAGACCAGTTGTTTGACATTAGGAAGGTTTGTGGCATGCACTGTGGTGGCAGGACAGGTAGCTTTCATCCTTCTAAGTTGGGAACTGCTGATTGAGAGCTCAGTGTCTGTTATTCCTAAAGTGTATTAGGTTCTGGTTTATGCACTTGGGCTTCAGGCCAGTTATTTTACGTTAAGAAGGTTCGTGGTCTGCACTCTTGTGGGAGGAGAGGCTGGACTCTGCCCTTCTGAGCTGGGAATTTCTGGTTAAAGGTTTATAGTGCCTGCATATTTGAACTGTTTCTTACTGAAATTGGTACACCTTGTTTGCTGTAGCATAGACTAGATCCAGGCCTGCTGAATCTAGCTTTGTTTGTAGGCTTATCTCCCTGAAACGCTAATTCCACCTAAAACCTTCTGTGGATCCCTAGTGATATCTGCATTGCTTACTGTACTTATTTCCTTGTTTCACTTGAAAGAAAGTTACTGTTTGTCATTTTTGCATTTAAGTTACCTGCAACACATTGCACTTAAGTTACCTGGCACTTGCTCACTAAAGCAATTATATAAGTCAGCACTAAAAATTAAAAGCACTACACCCTCACTCCCCATTGGCCCTTGTTTTCAATTATAAAGGAATTCCCAATATTATTCTAGCATGTCCAAAGGTCAGTTGTCAATCTCCTCTCCGGTACAGCTGGTGAATCTGGGAATCTTGAGGCAATGTTACAACTGCCTCATGTACACAGACAACCCTCTCCTCCTCCCAACAAATTCCAACACATGTGAGAGATGCAACCATATAGCCAAACTGGAGGCTAAGCTCTCTCAACTCAGTACTGGCATAACCAGTCAGGAGGAGAAGGAAACCACACTCACTACAATTCCAGTCTCACATAGACCTACCACGACAGCAAACCAAACACAATCACACAAAAACATACTCAGAGGCTCTAAATAAAGATCTGCCGAAGCAGCAGAGACCTCCAAAGCAGACACCAAAGCAACCGCTACCCCAAAACAAAACATGTGCAACACATATCTCACAAAGCCAGTGTGCCGAACAGTCACAGCCCTTAAGGCTAAACAACATACCTGATACACTTGTAATAGGTGACTACCATCAGGCACACTGACATCCCGCTCACCAGGCTGAACAAGGAGAAGGTCACAGTGAGCATCCTGTCGGGCGCTAGGATCCGCCACATAACACAAGCACTCGGGTCACTCCAAGGCAAGTACAAATATGACTCAGTCATTGTCCATGCTGGTGTGAATGACCTGAGACGTACCTCCCTGGATTACATGAAAAGAGACCTAGAGGAGCTCTCTGAGCATGTAGCCCAGGCCGGTATGACCCTGACCTTGAGTAGCATCTTACCCTCACCAAGAATGATGCCACAATATGAAGACAAGATGATCAATTTCAACAATTGGCTTAAGTACTGGTGTCATTCAAAGGGGATCCAATGCCTGTCAGCCTGGGATGATATGCTTGACAAGCCACGATGCTTCGCTAGGCAAGGCTTGCACCTGTCACCCCTGGGCTTTCGGATATTGGCAAAGGCTCTTGCTACCCCCATAGTGCCTTTTTTAGGCAAGGCTCAAAAGACAAACCCACCTCCATAGGTATCACAAGGGATAAGAAACTAAGAGTAATGCTACTCAATGCCAGAAGTCTAAACCTCAAGATGCACGTACTTGAAACTCTTCTTAGCATGGAGAACATTGATATCTGTGCAGTAACAGAAACCTGGTTCAGGGCTCCCGAGAGCACCCCAGCACTACCAGGTTATACCTCATAACATCCTTTTCGGCCCCAAAACTTGGACCGAACCACAAAAGGAGGGGGAGTATCGATATTCAAAGATACCCACACCTCCAGGTTGGTGGCAAAATACGAAGGATCAGAGGCTATCCATGTGCAACTAACAGTGGGTAAAACTGCCTTCCAGTTTATAGCCTGCTACAGACCACCCTCCCAAACCCAGGAACCCCACTCGGCCTTCCTGAGAACACTGGAAAATATGAAGGTCTCTCCAAACACCATTATATTGGGCGACTTCAACTACCCAAACATAGACTGGGAGCATTACTCTAGCTCCAACACCCTAGCCAAAAGGTTCCTAGAATTCATACACTCAAATGCTATGGAACAACTTGTTACCACTCCCACAAGAGGGGAAAACATAATGGACCTGATCATCACCAATATGGGGACTCTATGCTCCAGACCAGAAGTGTATTCCTCACTGGTAAGATCAATCATAAACTGATCTCACTGGATATTCACATCCCAACCCCACCCCCTGCCCAGAAAACCACAGTGAAAAAACTTCTCTAAAGCAAATTTCACACTCCTCAAAACCGAGGTGGAATCCTTCAAAGCCCCCGGGCCTGTGGAAAATACGGTCCAGACCGCAGAATCCTTTATAAATGCATTCTATGAACACCTTCAGGAATGCATGGATCATGCAATCCCAAATAAAACCAAGACCCAATCCTCCAAAGGCAGACGTCCTGTCTGGTGGACCCCAGCCATAAACAAACTATACAATAGAAGGAGGAAGCTACTACATGATAGAGCAAAATCCCAAAAAGGGAAGGCATCTCTGATCAGTATTAGCAAAAAACTAAGGGCACTCATAAAATCGCCTAAGGCCAGCTTTAGAGAACAATTGCACAGGACACTATGGATAATCACAAGGCTTTCTTTAGTTATGTTAGGAACCTGTGTGGGAATTCCCAGATATGCTCAGAATTAGTCCAAAATGACAAAAAAATACACCAAACCCACAGACATTGCCAACATCCTAGCTGACAGGTTCAGCGCAAACTTCTCCCCCCCTCCCCACCAAAAGGGCAAATCTATCCCAGCAGAGTGCTGCCCCCCTGACATCTCAGATGCTCAGGTAAGAGCCGCCCTCTCCAAAGCGAAAGCCACAGCATCAATGGGACCAGAAGGTGTCCCGGGCTGCGTCCTACATGAACTCCAAGAAGAGCTAAACCCAAACATAAAACTACTGTTCAATCTCAGCCTTACTACAGGATATGTACCCAAAGGGTGGCGTACAGCAACAGTGGCCCCTCTCCACAAAGGTGGTGCCTCAACGGACCCTGGAAACTATCGCTCCATAAGCCTGACTAGCTTGGTCTGCAAAGCTATGGAAAGGATCATCATGGACCTCATAAATAAAGATATTGGGGACCTACAGACACTGGATCCTACCCAGTTCGGCTTTGTTAAGGGCAGATCCTGACTCTTAAACCTGGTCGACTTCTTTGAAACAGTCACCAAGGCCATTGGGAAGGTGGTCCACACAGCCTGCCTGGACCTCGCAAAAGCCTTCGATACAATACCCCACTCGGGCATTATAGATAAGCTCACAAGCTTAAATATAAACCCCTATGTCACTAGATGGGTTGCAAACTGGCTCAAGGACAGAACCCACATGGTTAGAATTGCTGGAGCCATGTCAGACTCCAAACCAGGTACAAATGGTGTCCCACAAGGCTCAGTCCTGGGACCTCTCTTGTTCGGTATATTTCTCGGAGGTACAGGCCAACACAGAAGGACTGTGGCTGACCAAGTTCGCAGATGACTGCAAACTGGGCGCCATAATCGACTCTCCAGCTGACACAAGCATCCTCCAAAAGGGCCTCATAGAAACAGACAACTGGTGCCAGAGCCATGTTCTCAAGCTAAACGCCAAAAAGTGTATAGTCATTCCCTTTGGCAAAAACAAAGTGCCACAAATTACCACACAGGTGGTAATCCATTAAGTACAGAAGAAGTAATTAGGGACCTGGGGACCCAAGTTGATAGCAAGCTCTCATTTGACAACCACGTGGCCAAAGTGGTTAGAAAAACATTTTATATAGCCCACATAATCATGAAGGGATTCACATCTAGATTAGGGGAGGTCATCGTGCCTCTTTACTCATCCCTCATCAGGCCCATAATCGAGTACAATGCCCCTTTTGGGATGTACCTTACCAAACACCTGCAGCAACTGGAAAAACCCCAAAAGTACCTCACCAAGAGGATCAAAGGGCTCAAACAGATGCCATATGCTGCCCGGTTAAAGAAACTCCAGCTCTACTCAGTGGCATACCACCTGCTCAGAGGCGACCTGTGCCTGACGTATAAAGCAGTGTCCAACCCGAATTAAGGGACATGCTGCACCTCAAAAATCCAAATCCCATCGAGCTACACGAGAGACTTGAACCTCAGCACTGAAATAAATAGGACATGCTGGAGGGACAGTTTCATAACCCAGAGGCTCCCTTCACTCTGGAATAAAATCCCAGTCCAGGTTAGGCAGAGTCCCTCATCGACTCTCTTCAAGAGGAATCTTGATGAGTGGATGGGAGATCATAGGTTTACCCCGGGTATCACTTCTGTGTCACTGTTAGAGGCACAGTATACTAACCTCGAAAAAGGGCATAGCAAAATTAATTTAAAATGGGTGGCGAAAGCCAGAACATACTCTGGCTAGGCTTATAAATGCCCTAGGGCAGATAGCCTAGTATGAACCTATGAGACCTTGTCTGCTGTCGTAATCCATTTTCCTAACCTGCAGAGGCCTTTCTCCATGAACCAGCATGGTGGTAAAAAAATGTGGTTCAAAAAGTCTCAAGGTCCTTTTCAGGGATCACACGGAGATTTTTCCCCAAGCAGAGGAGGAAACAACTATACTGGTAGATGTCGCCCATGTGGCAGAGTGGGTCCACACAATCAAGGATCATGAGATTCATTCACTGATAGATTCTTTCAGTGCTCCTGAGAGGTTGCCCCACTATCCCTCTCTGGAGGCAGTTGAGGAGAGATCATCCTTACACCCAGATGCCTGGTTAGCCATCACAAATGATCATTGGGTGCAAAGGATCATATCCAGAGGATATTCCATTCCATTTTTCCAAATACCAAAACCAAGGAAAAACCACCTGATGTTCCACCCAATCAGAGGAAGGAAGCAGCAATACAAATTACAAAGCTGCTAGAAAAAAGGAAATATTCCAGGAAGTCCTACCATACTAACTCAGATCCGTAATCTACTAGAGGTTCTTTTTAGTGCTGAAAGACAAGGGACCTCAAGCCAATCTTGGACTAGACATTCCTAAACAAATCAGTAGACAATTTGAAGTTCCAGACGGTCACAGTTCAGTCCAGTTTACCACGGTTACAAAAGGATGACTGGATGTGCTCAGTCGATCTTCAGGACAAGTACTATCATATCAAAATGAACAAGCACTCCAGAAGGTTTCTTCATTTCCAGCAGGGGGCCAGTCATTATCAATTCAGAGTACTCTCCTTTGGTCTTGCCACAGCCCTAAGGGTGTTCACCAAATGCAAGCTCAAGTGAGACTGCATGGATTCAATGTGTTTCCTTACCTGGACAACTGGCTCCTAAAAGCATCAACCAGGCATCTACTACTACAAGCCAGGAACCATCTGCTACATCTAGTCCTTAACCTGGACATCACAATCAACATGCAGAAATCACAGCTACATCCCATACAGCTGACAGACTTCATAGGACCACATATGGACATGCAGAAATCATTGCTATATCCCATACAGCTGACAGCCAATTGTCTAGCCTACCTGCCTCCGGACAGAATTTCCACTTTAAGATGGCATATCAAACAACCTCTGGACATTCCAAAACCCCCAGCAAGTCTAGTCCTTAGAGTATTAGGTTCAATGGCTGCCACGATAACCTTGATTCCAAGAGCATGCTTACATATGAGAATCCTTCAATGGATGCTGGCGGTCTAATGGTCTTTATGCTTCTATCTGCTGAATCACACTATCAAATTGTCTGGAGTGAGCAAGGACTCGCTTCCAGTTGGAAGAAGTTGAACAAGGACGACCATTTGTCCCCCCCCCAACACCACATTGACCATGGGTGCTTCCCAGCTTGGGGGGGGGGCATTATCTAGGTCAGATGGTCCAAGGCACATGGTCAACACAAGAGGTCAATTTGCATAGCAATGCCCTAGAGATGAGATCGTGCTTTCTCCCTCTAGGGACTATTGAGACTCAAATTGATGACATGCCCATGGTATGGTACATCAACAAGCAGGAAGGAACCAGATCCTACTCCCTGTGTTGAGAAGCAGTGTGGGTTTGGCAATGGAAGATCCCTTCCAACCACTTCCTAGTCACAAAGCACATTCCGGGAAAGTCCAACATTCTAGCAGACAGGCTCAGTGGAGTTATCCTGATGCCTCAAGAGTGGTCTCTAAATCAAATCAGTGGCAAATGGTTTTCCACAAATGGGGTCAACCCTGCTGCAACCTCTTTGCATCCCCCTTCAACAACTGCAACAGGTTCTCTGCCCTGATTCCTCCTCAGGGGACAGTCAGAGAGATACTTTGGTCCATGTCTGGCTTTCCGGTCTTCTTTATGCTTACTCTCCCCTATTCGTCATACCCAAGTGATCCTCATTGCTCCCTTTTTTCTTCGACAAGTCAGGTTCTCCCTCCTTTGGTCTCACTTAATATGCCCTCCATGTATGCTGGAACCATATCCAAATCTCCTGTCCCACCCATCAGGGCAGATTCGCCTAGATCTTCCAGGACTAAAACTAACCACATGGTTTCTCCAATTCCAACGATGGCTAGAAACACCAGGCTTTCTTCACCAGTTTAGAGAATGCTAATATACTCACATAAAGCCTTTACCAGAAAATTCCATAAAAGTAAACCCTTTTACAGCACTTATCCCTGCATTTCTAGACTTTCTTGCTTCAATTTTTCAAGACAGGTCAAGATTTTCTTCTATTAAGGTGCAACTAACAGCCATCTCATATTATCACATCTGGGGCAATTCATCTTCTCTTGCTTCATCTAAACTGTGCAAGACATTCCTCAGGGGTACCTTTTTACTTTGACTTCCTATAAAGGACCACACTCCTCCTTGGGACTTAACTATGATTTTACAAGCTCTTGCTCAACCTCCCTTTGAACCCTCAGCCAAGGCAGGCTTAAAGCATCTTTCCTGGAAGACTGCATTCTTGGTAGCTATCATTTCATCTATAAGGGTATCTGAATTGCAAGCACTGTTATGCAAAACCCCATATCTGATTACTCACAAAGATAGTGACCTTGTGTACCTATCCTTTTTTGCCCAAAATTGCCTCCAAAGCAATATCAATCAGGTCATCAACCTACCAGTTTTCTTCCCCAGTTACCAAAACAAAGGTGAATATACTCCTCATTTCTAGATGTTCATAAAGAACTACATGTTTACCTAGATAGGACAAAATCTTTCCATAAACTGACCAGCTGTTTGTTCCCTTCTCAAATGTTAGAATGGGAAGGCCAGTGTCGAAAGTCACTTTGGGTACATGGATTACTGATTGCATATGTCATGTACATTCTTTCAAAAGGCATTCCATTAACTAATCATGTGAAAGCTCATTCTACTAGATTTATGTATACATCTCAAGCCTTCTGGTCCAGAGTTTCAATTGAGGACATGTGTTTGGCAGCTACATGGGTGAACTCCCATACCTTTGTTGCACATTACAAACTGGATATTATTTCTAAAAAAAGAGCTGTCTTTGGTTCCACAGTGTTCCAAAATATCCTTCCATGAGGGCCACCAGAGGTTATAGTAGCTGGGAACTCTGTTCCACAGGTTGCAGGATGAATGAAAATTACTACATCAGGTAAAGAAGTTACATACTCACCATAACATTCTATCTGTGTTGTCCATTTTCATTCTTCCTCAACCTTCTCCCCTCCTTCTCCTTGTCCATAGCTGTGAAAGACCTGACAGATATGTCTACAGGAATTCAGTTGCTGTTTGAGCCCCTGAACTTTATCCTATCTGCTTCTAATATGTATATAGAGTTAAATACACTATAATATGTTAGCAGCAAACTCGATCTGAGGTAATCTGGGAGAATGAGGCATTATGGGTAGGGGAAGAGCTTGAGAATCAGATCCTAAGGTTATAGAAAGCAGCAGAGTCAGATCAGAGATTCAGATCTGAACCTACAGGTTGAAGAAGAATGAAAATAGACAACACAGATGGTACGTTATGGTGAGTACATAACTCCTTTCTTTTCCTTGCTCGTGTTTCACCATTTCTCAACAAATGGCATTACGTGTTTCTCTCAACAAGTAGTTCTGCCCATCATCTTCTTCCTGATCTACCCATTACTTTCATAAATTTCTCATTCTGTCCTACAGTACTTTACTGCATGAATGTTTTTATATTCCTCAATTTCACTTTCTCCATTCTCAGATTAATAAAAGTCCCTCATTGTACTATCCTCGTAAAATTCTACCATTCACTTTTTAACTCTTATGTCTTACTAATGTCTCCTGTCAACCTTATTAACCTGTTATTTTCTATTAATGTCTCATTTTCGTCATTACTGTACATATTTCTAATTGGTCTGAAAAGCCTATAGTTTTTCCTCCACTTGTACTTCATATAAATCAATTTCTACACACACTTTAGGTTTTTTCCTGTAATTTTTCATATATTACATATATAGGTGACTAATTACAATGCCCATGTTAATTAATACACACCGTTTCATATCATCAAACCTTCTCACTTTGTCCCCATAGATATGCATGCCTATACCACTATCGTCAATATTGGTTTCTCACATATACGAACATAACATCCCAGGCTACATTCTACATGAACTTAGGCAGGAACTTGCAGCACCATTAGGCACCCTATTCAACCAAAGCCAGCGTACTGGCTTCGTCCCAGCTGAGTGAAGGACAGCCACTGTCATCCCTTTACATAAAGGTGGAGCCATCCACCAATCCAGGAAGTTATAGACCCATCAGACTAATTAGCCTGATCTGCAAGGCCATGGAACGGATCATCACGGACCTCATTAACAAGGACATTGGCAATCTCCAAACACTTGATCCCCTACAGTTTGACTTCATCAAGGGGAGGTCATGTCTGCTAAATCTGGTCGACTTCTTTGAGACAGTTATCAAAGCCATGGATGTGGGGAAGACTGTGCACACCGCATACCTCGACCTGGCCAAAGCCTTTGACACTATTCCCCACTCGGGCATTATAGATAAACTCTCTCAACTAGACATCAATACATACGTTACCACATGGGCAGCAAACTGGCTCACTGATGGAACCCACGCAGGCAAAACAGGGGAAGCCACCTCAAGCAGTAGACCCGTAACAAGCGGCTTACCTCAGAGTTCAGTGGGGCCTCTGTTATTTGGGATATACTTTTCTGAGGTGCAGGCCAAAAGCAGTGGGCTATGGCTGATGACGTTTGCAGAGGACTGCAAGCTGGGCGCTGTCATCAATTTCCCTAGTGATGTGGACATTCTCCAAGAGGGTCTCACTCAGACAAATCACTGGTGCCAGAAACATGACCTCAAGCTGAATACCAAAAAATGCATCATCCCCTTTAGGGAGAGTGGTGTCCCCACAAATGATCACATTAAAAACAACGTCCTAAGCACACAATCAGTCTTGAGGGATTTGGGCACCCAGGTTGACAGCAACCTGACTTTTGACCACCATGCTGCTTCCGTTGTACGGAAAGCCTTCTACATAGCCCACCTCATAAGTAAGGGTATATCATCCAGGGACAAAATAACATCCCTGTATTCTTCCCTTATGAGGCCCATTATTGAATACAATGCCCCTTTCGGCATGTACCTCGTAAAGCACATGCAGCAGTTGGAGAGACCACAGAGGTTCTTCAAGAGAATCCAGGGCCTCAAACATCTACCATACAGACAGGCTAAAACCCCTATCCCTCAGCTCAGTTTCATACAGACTCCTCAGAGGTGACTTCTGTCTGGCATATACGGCAATCACGGACCCCACCTTGATGGGACTGTTGCGTATCAGCAAATTAAGCTCCATTCGAGTATCCCGTATGTGCAGCCTCAACCTAGTCTGCGACATCAACAATACTTGCTGTCAGGACAGATTTGTGTCCCACAGACTCCACCATCTATGGAATAGACTCCCTCTCCACATCAAGCAGATTAAGCGCAACCTGGATAACTGGATAGGAAAAAGAAAATATACCCCTGGGATTCCACCTGTGTCCCTGCTGGACAGGGGCATCGGGTGCTGATTTGTCTAAACTTGGGCTAAACTCTTGACTAGGCAAATAAGGGTCTCAGGGCCAATAGCCTAGTAACCTCCTATGATCTTATAACCATCCTTCCTGAATTTCCAACTATAAAAACATCAACTGCCTTAGTGCATTCATTTTTATATTACTACTACTGCTGTTCTTGAACATTACGTCATACAACATTTTTTCCTTAATTGTTTTTTTTGTTCTGTACTCGTATGTATATATATATATATATATATATATATATATATATATATATATATATATATATATATATATATATCTGCAGCTACACTGTGACACCATTTGTATGCAACTAACCTTCTCACTTCCATTTTAATACTCTTCACATTCACAGCCACTACAATTATATCTGTTCTTTCCTTTATGCATCTTTCACAACCCACTTGCAATTTGCAATCTATTTTTCAATATTCTCAATAGATGTGGCACCTCCCTCCACTATCACATCTTCTTCTTCTTCATTACACTGTAATGCAGAATATTTTGTTTATAAATGAAATTCACTTTTCCTCCTCTACCATGCCAACAATTACATTTTCTATTACTTCACTTTTCAGTACCACACCATGCACAGCATTACTTTGAGCTTGCATAAGTCTACCTTTAGCATATACATTACTAATTTCAAATATTTCAGTGTTTACTACATTTTCATTACTAATAAGCATTTATTTCATTTCATCATGCAATAATGGACACTCAAACCATAAATGTCCCACTGTCCCACTTCATTACATTTCCTACAAACTATTTATATTATTTTATAGAACGTCTAGGTTTCCCACACTGGGAGCACTTCTTTTTTGTGCAGTCCCGAAACAAACAGGTTCATAGGGGTTTACTAGGCTTGCAACAAGGGCCTTTTTAAGCCTAGCCATGCATCCAAAATCTCTGATAAGTTCTGGTACCCTTGATAAATGTAAGGAGCCTGGGAGATGAACCATTTACATGTTGCCTGTATCCATTAGAGACATAGGTGCCAAGCCAGGAATGAATTTCCTATTCCCCATGCAACTGTCCAAGTTACACTTGAATTGGGTTAGTGAAGAGCTCTGCTTCACATGGATAGGCAGCCTGTTCCAGAGATAATGTAGTCTCTGGGATACATACATGTCTCTCAAGTAGGTCCTATTTATATCACAGGGAAGGTTTAAGTCTTTAAAATGGGTAATTCTGGTGCTGTTTGGTTTGCTATGGGGGAAGTACATCGGAAAGGGGTCCGACACTGCCCTGTATGCCAAGCATAGATTTCCCCCAACAGCCTGTAGGAGACAGAGTAAAATGATAGGGACTTGAGGAGGTCTGCATAGGACATGTTACTTGCTCCCTATATTCTTTTAGTAAGGAACCTCTGTGGACATTGCATTTGTTGGATATGCCTGGTTAGGTACACACCAAAAGGGACACTGTACTCAATAACTGGTCTGATGAATACTGAACACAGTGGAACAATGACTTCCTTGGACCTAGATGCCATGCCTTTGTTTGTAAGTTGAGCAACATAGAACAATTTCCTCACTACTATAGACATGTGATGGTCAAAGGCTAGATTACGGTCTGTGTGTGTCCCCAAGTCCCTGACTACTGGATCAACTCTAAGGGATGTGTTGTCAATATGATGGTTACCAGGGGGTGGATGACTTCCCGAAGGATACTTTTATACATTTCTTGACATTTAGTTTTAGTCCATGGCTCTGACACCAGTTTTTGTCAGCCCTCCCTGGAGGACATTTGTGTCAGTGTGGAATTAAAGGGCAGGTCTTAATTTGCAATCATCTGGAAATTTAGTCAGCCAGATGCTAAAAAGGAGTGGTCCAAGGACTGATACCAGAGAGACACCACTTGTGACTGGCCTCTTTGTAGAGATGGACTCCCCAATTTTAGCATCCTGTGTCCTGTGAGCCAGTTGGTTATCCGCCGGGTGATATACGGGTTTGTATCTAACCTCTTTAGTTTATCAACAATGCCTGAGTGGGGTATTGTGTCAAATGCCTTGACCAGGTTCAAGGTAGGTAGTGTGAACCATTCTGCCCTCATCCACTACTTTGGTGCCCTTCGCAAAAAGTCCACCAGGTTGAGTAGGCATGACCTGCCCTTGATGAAACCAAACTGGGTTGGGTCCAGTGTCTGGAGGTTTCCTATATCATTACTGATCATTTCCATGATAATTCTTTTCATGACTTTGCATACAAGACTAGCGAGACTTATGGGCCTGTAGATGACCCACCTTTGTGTAGAGGGATGACTGTTGCTGTTCTCCATTCATAAGGCATGAAGCCTGTTTGGAGGCTACAATTAAATAAGAATTCCAGAGGGCCTGATAGACCATGTTTCATGCTATTTAGAAGGCATCCTGAGATATTGTCTGGGCCCATTGGTGCAGTGTTCTTGGCAGATTAAGGACCTTTTTTCCTAGTGATATCAGGGGAAGGTATATTTGATGCTATTTCCTGAGGGAAGGTTGAGGGGGAGAGGGGTAAAGTTGGAACCAAATTTGTCAGCCAGTAGGTTTGCTATATCTTCTGGCTCAGTATAGGTGGCTCCATTTACAATGAGCTCTGCACACAATTGTGTACGGCCTTTGAGGTTGCAGACATAGCTAAAGAATGTCTTGTGGTTGTCCTTGGCCTGGGAGGCCAAATTTACCTCAAATTTGACTTTGGTAGACTTGTTTGTTCAGTTTGAGAGTACTTTTATCCTGCTGGGTGCTGCACCTCCTAATTATTGGCACGATTATCTTCCTTCGGTTATATAGCCTGTTAGTTTTTGTGATTCCACCAAGGTGGCTTGTTTTTTGAGTTAGTTCTGTACTTCTTCCTGGTAGGTACAGCTGCCTCTATACAGCTATGAACATGCTTGTGTAGGGCTTCTGTGTACAGAACTGTATAGGTAGCAGTTTTCTCAGGGTTTATGGGGCTTCAGATTTTGCCAGGTTATCACCTAATTGCAGAAAGTTAGCCTCAGAGTAGTTCCTGAATACTCCTGGGTTAGCTAGGGGTCCAGGTTTTATTTTTACTTAAAAGGAGACCATTTTGTGGTCTGACCTTACCAGAGAAGACATTAATTACACTAGGGGGTGTGCAACACTCTCCTATATTAGTGAGGACCAGATCCAGTATGGTTGCACCCCTGGTTGGTCTTTTGACAATCTGGTCCAGGAAGTTTATATTTACAAAATCCAGAAATCTGTACCTGTACTTTTGGTGTTGTATAGGATTCCCAGTTAATAGTAGAGTAACTAAATTCGCCAATAAGTAGGTTGTACTGCCACATAAGGAACACAATTTAAATAACTGTTACTTGTTTACCATTCACCATAACCCCACCTGATAAAATGTACTAGTTTCCCCTTTTATTTCAAGGGAAACCCAAAATTTCCAAGTCAAATGCCACACTTTTTTCCACCTAGAACTTCATTTTTTTCTGATTTTTGCCAATATGAATATGAAGTTAAAATTAATTTCCAGTTCATCCGTATCAGTATCTCTAAAGTGCAATTATGGTGTCTTAAATATCATACCTTTCAAAAGGACTCATCATGGTTTGTTTCCATTCCAAACAACTGGTCAATTATTTTCTACCTGTAATCTATGACTTGTCTCTCTGCCATATATTCATCGTTGACTGTAGCTACTGAAGCAACTTCATGTAATCCAACATTTCCCTGATTTCATGTTCAATCAACAGCAGGTATTTGCTTCTACAACTGCAAGGAAGCTCCAACTAATATCCCAGACAGGAAATTCAGTTTCTGCAACCGCAATCTCCTTGCCATGTCACCGCACAGCACAAAGTTCCACCACATCAGCCTTTCATCCTTTTATTATTTCTTCTAGAAGTCTCATTAAGTTGGAATCATCCAATCCACCTTCTGCGCACACCATAAATTTCCATGATTTTATAATTTTTATTCCGTTCAGCAGCATTATTCTCCAATCTGTGATCTCTTCTAGCCTCCACATTCACAGTGCAGCAGTGAAATTCTACCCTGGTCAGAATAGAGTATAGGAATTTCCCTGTTGCTCTGGTAATGTTCCTGTAGTCAATATGACCATCACACTGGGTCTCCTCTGAAAATACTCCTTAGGTTTAATGAGACTAATCTAACTAATGGAGTCCAACTGAAGCTGTACCAATTTGGAGTCTAGTTTACAGCAATGTACAAGTAATAAAATTATTCAAAAACAGCCTTTAGGATTGTAATAGTTTTCTGTCAGGTCTGGAGATGTGGCATCCTATTTTGTGTTTTATGAGGCAAAGCATATTACAGTAATTAGCACTTTTCAATAATAATGAGCAATACACCTGAACTGTACTACTTTGACTGCAATTGTTATGTTGGGAAATCCTAATAAAACTGTAGCATTTGGCACTGAACTTTCTGGCAATGAAGCAGTAAGGTACAAAAAAGAAAAAAAAAACAGGTTTTATTTGCATATAGGTTTTTAATACTGCAACTCTGGGTTAGCGATTAATGGCTTTGTTGTTTTAAGTACTGGAACTTGATAACTTTTTGATAGCTGTCAAGAGCTGTCAAACCCGGGCATTTGGCAGCTATGCTGACAGATGTCAAAACAGCTTGGTCTGGTAGTTTTCCAAGAAGTTACAAAGCTGGTACAAATATTCAGAGGTGATTTGCTCTGTAAAGAGTCTGTTTTTCAGTTCATTACTTCCACTGAGCTTCCAGCTCAAAACATTTGATCAGTCAAGTTTAAGCATTCTGGTTGTTATTTCCTAGACGCCTGTGTATTTTATACAAAATACATACAGTCATACACATAATGGACAAGAAAAACTGACCAGTTATATATATTACCGATTACCAGAGTATGAAATATTTTCTGTGCAGAAGTAAACAAAAAAATGGCTGTAAAAAGTAAATTTTACCTAAAACATCTATTCTCTGTCACGTCACTCACTTCCAACTGCCACAGCAAAGCAAGTCAAGCTACCACCACTCAAAAACCACCAAATATCACTTGCAAAAAAAGAAATCACTGGGCAGACCCATAATAGTTTCTCTATCATATACATTACTCTAAATGAAAAACTTGCAGGTGGTCCTAAAACCAAACAGTAAATAATACAATCAAATGTTGTTTCATTAAATTATGGATATTCTCCTTACACATGCAAGAACTGTAGAAGAATTGGACAATAATCATGGTTTTAATTACACCCAGACTGTTGACAATGGGAAGCCCACCCCACCCCCATAACTTTGCATTCTCTTTAAAGATGGGCCTCTTATCTTCAATTGCAGTTATATAAATGAAATTTGAAACGCTTGACAGCTCAGATTTACAGCTGTGTTTCATGGTAAACACTCATTGCCACCATTCCATGCTAACAGTGCTTGGAAAAACACAGAAGTATGAACTAAAACGCAATAATTCTTTACAAAATATACCTACAGAAAAGATGAGAAAAGCAGTTGCGCAGGACAATACACAAGTAAAACTCTTTAAACAAATATGCTTTGAGGTATATCTAAAGCATACAAGGGTATTCCAGCTAAAATTTATTAAAAACTGCAACTCAGAAAGTTTAAAGCTTTGAATATACCTCCATTAAGTAGTAGTTATTATAATGATTCGGTGCCCTCAATCTGTTTTTCCTGCCTTAAAAAGCCCTTTTACCCTTTAACAGGAATATGATTATACATCCCTGCTGAACTAAAAGTTAATAGCTAAAGTTAGGGGTCTATGCTTACCCAGCTGAGTCCCACTTGGAGATAATACCTCACAACACCCTTAGGCATGCCTGTACCTAGCATGCCTGCTGCCTTAGTGCTTTTGAATCTATATACATTTTTACCAAACACAAAAAGTTAAATGTTATTTTCAAGTTAAAACTAAAGGGATTAGTTGGGTGCTTTTGTAAATCATCATAACTAATGTTGCTAAAAGAGATGATGTGGACACCTATCCCAAATATACAATAAGTTGTAGTGTTAAACAGCGTACAACTTATACAGTGCAAGAAAATGTATGCGGCTGTACAATACAATATCGATTAACAGGACCAGGGATTATGAAATGCAGGAAAGAAGCCAAAAACAAGATGACATGGGGAAAGGTGAAAGGAAGAGATGGGTTAATTGTGGAACACATGGTTCAGTTATCTCTTTCACAGATCTTTGGGGCAATAAATATGCAGGGGATTTCATTTACATGGTCTGAAGGGCTGTAATTATGGAAGTGTACATCAGGGGTTAAATGGAAGATACAGATGGAATACAAAAGGGATAGAAGAATGAAGTTTCTTGTTAAAGGCTTACAGTTCCTGCATATTTGAACTGCTTCTTACTGAAATTGGTACACCTTGTTTGCTGTAGCATAGACTAGATCCAGGCCTGCTGATTCTAGCTTTGTTTGTATAACTTGAGCACTAATCCAGGCATTCTTTAAAGTATTCAATTGTATTTATTACTGCTTGGTAGTAACTTGATTAAAGTGTAGCTATCATTCCAAGTCTTTTGGATTAAGCACTTGGGCTTCAGACCAGTTGTTTTACATTAGGAAGGGTTGTGGCCTGCACTGTGGTGGCAGGACAGGTAGCTTACATCCTTCTAAGTTGGGAACTGCTGATTGAGGGCTCAGTGTCTGTTATTCTAAAAGTGTATTAGTTCTGGTTTAAGCACTTGGGCTTCAGGCCAGTTATTTTACATTAAGAAGGTTCGTGGTCTGCACTCTTGTGGGCGGAGAGGCTGGACTCTGCCCTTCTGAGCTGGGAATTTCTGGTTAAAGGCTTATAGTGCCTGCATATTTGAACTGTTTCTTACTGAAATTGGTACACCTTGTTTGCTGTAGCATAGACTAGATCCAGGCCTGCTGAATCTAGCTTTGTTTGTATGCTTGTTGTTTGTTTGCTTGTTATTTCCCTGAAATGCTAATTCCACCTAAAACGCGGCTTTTAAGCACTTCTGTGGATCCCTAGCGATATCTGCATTGCTTACTGTACTTATTTCCTTGTTTCACTTGAAAGAAAGTTACTGTTTGTCGTTTTTGCATTTAAGTTACCTGTAACACATTGCATTTAAGTTACCTGGCACTTGCTCACTAAGTCAGCACTAAAAAATTAAAAGCACTACACCCTCACAAACTCCCCTTGAGTACCTTGTTCCCCATTGGCCCTTTTTTTCCAATTATAAAGGAATTCCCAATACTATTCTAGCATGTTTAAAGGTCAGTTGTCAATCTCCTCTCCGGTCCAGCTGGTGAATCTGGGAATCTTGAGGCAATGTTACAATTGCCTCATGTACACAGACAACCCTCTCCTCCTCCCAACAAATTCCAACACATGTGAGAGATGCAACCATATAGCCAAACTGGAGGCTAACATCTCTCAACTCAGTACTGGCGTAACCAGTCAGGAGGAGAAGGAAACCACACTCACTACAATTCTAGTCTCACATAGACCTACGACGACAGCAAACCAAACACCTAAACACACAAAAACATACTCGGAGGCTCTAAATAAAAATCTGCCTAAGCAGCAGAGACCTCCAAAGCAGACACCCAAGCAACCGCTACCCCAAAACAAAACAGGTGCAACACATAGCTCACAAAGCCAGTGTGCCAAACAGTCACAGCCCTTAAGGCTAAACAACACACCTGATAACACTTGTAATAGGTGACTCTATTGTCAGGTACACTGACGTCCCGCTCACCAGGTTGAACAAGGAGAAGGTCACGGTGAGCTGCCTGTCAGGCTCTAGGATCCGCCACATAACACAAGCACTCAGGTCACTCCAAGGCAAGTACAAATATGACTCAGTCATTGTCCATGCTGGTGTGAATGACCTGAGACGTACCTCCCTGGACTACATGAAAAGAGACAGAGGAGCTCTCTGAGCATGTAGCCCAGGCCGGTATGACCCTGACCTTGAGTAGCATCTTACCCTCACCAAAAATGATGCCACAATATGAAGACAAGATGATCAATTTCAACAATTGGCTTAAGTATTGGTGTCATTCAAAGGGGATCCAATGCCAGTCAGCCTGGGATGACATGCTCGACAAGCCACGATGCTTCGCTAGGGACGGTTTGCACCTGTCACCCCTGGGCTTTCGGATATTGGCAAAGGCTCTTGCTACCCCCATAGTGCCTTTTTTAGGCAAGGCTCAAAAGACAAACCCACCTCCATAGGTATCACAAGGGATAAGAAATTAAGAGTAATGCTACTCAATGCCAGAAGTCTAAACCTCAAGATGCACGCACTCAAAACTCTCCTTAGCATGGAGAGCATCGATATCTGTGCAGTAACAGAAACCTGGTTCAAGGCTCCCAAGAGCACCCCAGCACTACCAGGTTATACCTCGTACCATGCTTTTTGGCCCCAAAACTTGGACCGAACCACAAAAGGAGGGGGAGTATCAATATTCGTCAAAGATACCCACACCTCCAGGTTGGTGGCACAGCATGAAGCATCACAGACTATCCATGTGCAACTAACAGTGGGTAAAACTGCCTTCCAGTTTATAGCCTGCTACAGACCACCCTCCCAAACCCAGGAACCCCACTCGGCCTTCCTGAGAACACTGGAAAATATGAAGGTCTCTCCAAAACACCATTATAGTGGGCGACTTCAACTACCCAAACATAGACTGGGAGCATTACTCTAGCTCCAACACCCTAGCCCAAAGGTTCCTAGAATTTATAAACTCAAATGCTATGGAACAACTTGTTACCACTCCCACAAGAGGGGAAAACATACTGGACCTGAACATCACCAACATGGGGACTCTATGCTCCAGACCAGAAGTGTATCCCTCACTGGCAAGATCAGACCATAAACTAATCTCACTGGATATTCACATCCCGACCCCACCCCCTTCCCAGAAAACCACAGTGAAAAACTTCTCTAAAGCAAATTTCACACTCCTCAAAACCGAGGTGGAATCCTTCAAAGCCCCCGGGCCTGTGGATACGGCCCAGACTGCAGAATCCTTTATAAACGCATTCTATGAACACCTTCAGGAATGCATGGATCATGCAATCCCATATAAAACCAAGACCCAATCCTCCAAAGGCAGACGTCCTGTCTGGTGGACCCCAGCCATAAACAAACTATACAACAGAAGGAGGAAGCTACTACATGACAGAGCAAAATCCCAAAAAGGGAAGGCATCTCTGATCAGTATTAGCAAAGAACTACGGGCACTCATAAAATCGTCTAAGGCCAGCTTCGAGAGAAAAATTGCACAGGACACTAAGGATAATCACAAGGCTTTCTTTAGTTATGTTAGGAACCTGGGTGGGAATTCCCAGATATGCTCAGAATTAGTCCAAAATGACAAAAAATACACCGAACCCACAGACATTGCCAACATCGTAGCTGACAGGTTCAGCGCAAACTCCCCCCCCCCCCACCAAAAGGGCAAATATCTATCTCAGCAGAGTGCTGCCCCCCTGACATCTCAGATGCTCAGGTAAGAGCCACCCTCTCTAAAGCAAAAAACACAGCATCAATGGGACAAGACGGTGTCCCGGGCTGCGTCCTACATGAACTCCAAGAAGAGCTAAACCCAAACATAAAACTACTGTTCAATCTCTGCCTTACTACAGGTTATGTACCCAAAGAGTGGTGTACAGCAACAGTGGTCCCTCTCCACAAAGGTGGTGCCTCAACGGATCCTGGAAACTTATCGCCCCATAAGCCTGACTAGCTTGGTCTGCAAAGCTATGGAAAGGATCATCATGGACCTCATAAATAAAGATATTGGGGACCTACAGACACTGGATCCTACCCAGTTTGGCTTTGTTAAGGGCAGATCCTGCTTCTTAAACCTGGTCGATTTCTTTGAAACAGTCACCAAGGCCATTGACGAGGGGAAGGTGGTCCCACAGCCTACCTGGACCTCGCAAAAGCCTTCGATACAATACCCCACTCGGGCATTATAGATAAGCTCACCAGCTTAAATATAAACCCCTATGTCACTAGATGGGTTGCAAACTGGCTCAAGGACAGAACCCACATGGTTAGAATTGCTGGAGCCATGTCATACTCCAAACCAGTTACAAGTGGAGTCCCACAAGGCTCAGTCCTGGGACCTCTCTTCTTCGGTATATATTTCTTGGAGGTACAGGCCAACACGGAAGGACTGTGGCTGACAAAGTTCGCAGATGACTGCAAACTGGGCGCCATAATCGACTCTCCAGACGACACAAGCGTCCTCCAAAAGGGCCTCATAGAAACAGACAACTGGTGCCAGAGCCATGGCCTCAAGCTAAACGCCAAAAAGTGTATAGTCATCCCCTTTGGCAAAAACAAAGTGCCCACAAATTACCATATAGGTGGCAATCCATTAAGTACAGAAGAAGTAATTAGAGACCTGGGGACCCAAGTTGATAGCAATCTCTCATTTGACAACCACGTGGCTAGAAAAACATTTTATATAGCCCACCTAATCTTGAAGGGATTCACATTTAGATCAGGGGAGGTCATCATGCCTCTTTACTCATCCCTCATCAGGCCCATAATTGAGTACAATGCCCCTTTTGGGATGTACCTTACCAGACATCTGCAGCAACTGGAAAGACCCCAAAAGTACCTCACCAAGAGGATCAAAGGGCTCAAACAGATGCCATATGCTGCCCGGTTAAAGAAACCCCAGCTCTACTCAGTGGCATACCGCCTGCTCAGAGGCAATCTGTGCCTGACGTACAAAGCCATGTCCAACCCGGAATTAATGGACATGCTGCACCTCAGAAAATCCAAATCCCATCGAGCTACGAGCTCAAGAGACTTGAACCTCAGCACTGAAATAAATAGGACATGCTGGAGGAACAGATTCATAACCCAGAGGCTCCCTTCACTCTGGACTAAAATCCCAGTCCAAGTTAGGCAGAGTCCCTCATTGACTCTCTTCAAGAGGAATCTTGATGAGTGGATGGGAGATCGTAGGTTTACCCCGGGTATCACTTCTGTGTCACTGTTAGACAGAGGCACAGTATACTAACCTCGAAAAAGGGCATAGCAAAATTAATTTAAAATGGGTGGCGAAAGCCAAACACACTCTGGCTAGGCTTATAAATGCCCTAGGGCAGATAGCCTAGTACGAACCTATGAACCTATAAGAAGGGATAGGAGTACTGAAGGTAAACAACTGCAGCAGCGTATATAAACTGAGCCCTTCAAAAACTTTTTTTTTTTTTTTTTAAACCACATTCTGGGTCACAAGGGCAATGGTAAATGCATGAAAAGGCAGTTTAAAGTAAACAAAACAGCATATTTTTGGGAGTTTGTTGGAAACTAAAGTACAAAAAGAAAACCAAGTCCACACATACAGCAACCACAAGGACTGAAACCTAGGTTTGGAGTTCTGAGGCAGAAATTTACATAATGACAGCCAGGACAAGGCTACACGGTATGATGTCAAAATAACAGGATTAAAAAAAAAAAAAAAAAAAAGTGTAAAACAGGTAAGGGGAGACGGATCAATTGAGAGTTAAAGAAATAACAAAGAACATACACCTTTGATAAAAAAAAGAGTTTGTAGGTCCAGTTTTTTTTTTTAGTAAATATGCTCTTTTTTTGACAACACCTGTAGGGGAATCAAGCTACTCTTTCCCATTTTGAGAGAAAGACAGAAAAGCCATAAAAATACAAAGTGCAAGTATAGCAGACAATCATGCAGTTTGTATGCAACCACGTACTAAGAACCCTGTGATGTTATGCTGCACCAAAAGTGTCATTAACAGACAGTCCTCCTGCTCATGGTCTGCGTGTGGTTTCAGTAAGGCTGTTTTTCAGCTGTAAAAAGTTCCCCTCCCACTTCCTGCACATGAATAGGAGAACTGTCCTCCGGCAATTCTGACTTCCTTCCTTCCAGCCAGCCTGCCTCTTGGTAACCTGGGACACTAATCAACAAAGGCTGCCTACATACAACAATAGAGATATCAGTCTGCAAAAGAAGGCAGCAAGATGCATGACAATTCCAGAAATAAGATGAAAATTGATGAAAAATATCATTTTAGGATTACTAGTTTTAAGGAACATGTGCAAAAATAGAATGTAGAGGTAGATTTGAAGTGCACAGAGTAACAAACTACGCACGTGCAAGAGGGACACCATATAAAAGATAACAGGGAAAATAATTAGCCGACTAAGGAAATAGGAGATTTACATGAGACACAAGTATAAAACATACAAGTGCAGGTAAAGAAGCAGTTGCTATTGCTAATAACACAAGAAAGGCTGTGATAAGAAGGAAGACTATCAGGTTGGGGCCTGCAGCACATTACTAATGCATGCTAACCCTAATCCTACATCTTACCTTACAAAAATCCTCATACAACCACAAAAGACAGTCTTGACCAGACACTACATCCTTCAAAAACACACACGCTACATTAAATATACCCCTTTACCTAGCCCTTATTCTAACCCTAACATGCAAAGACGTACACATACACTCACCTTTCCCAATCGTACTTCCTTTTTGACACAACACACATGACCAAACATCCACATAACCAAACACACAAACACTGCTTTGCCAAAATGACTAGTCAAGAGTGTCAGTGATCAAGGGATGCACGCATATATAATCTTCTTTGCCCTTTGACTTTTTTTCTGGCAGTTCACATAGACATCTAAGGCTATGAGTTGCAGTTTCAGTGGTAAAGGATATGATTCCCTTTGCCTACTTGAGCAAATCATTTAACCAGACAGTGCTTAGGAGCAACTGGGAATTTGGGCTAGGACTCGCAATGGTCCCCTGGACTGCAAGCTTAGTAACTACGTACAAACCTATACACACACACGCACAATTATATGCTTAGTTGCCTAGACCAAATGTTGAACACTTATCAAATAACTGGGAAAAATCAAGCCACCTAATGGCTATGTTACTTGCTGGTGGTACACAGTATTTAGAATTATAGCTCTGAAGCAGTATCAAATTTTCTAACAAATTTCTCAGAAAAATATTTCTTAAATCTTAGCAGAAAACAGTGTTCAGTTAAAAGACAAGTATATAACTTTATCTTCCTTTTTTAAAAGGGAAGCACAAATCTGGTATTTGTGGCAATGATGTAAGATTTTTACTAGTAATGAACAATTCAACAGAGATATTCTGAATCCATACAACATTCTGCATCAATAATGTAAATCATATACCCAATGTAAAGGAAACAAAGTAAAATGCAGCACACCAGACTGCCACAGTGAAATTCTAGTAAACCCTGCAATCAGTACTAAAACTGACAATATTTTAATCTTCTTTTGACAGCTCTCCGTAAACAATCACATAATTATACTCGTCACTCAGGAAGAGTCGTAACAAAAAAGTACAATTTTCAGAAAAAAAAAAATATATAGCACTTCTATGTAATGGCAACTCACTAATGATATAATCTGGATATGCACTATGTTCCCCACTCTGTAAATATACCATTATAACATGATCACTGTCAAATGGATGTAAAACCCTAATTTCAGCTTCTATACATGTCACATTTCAATCTCATTTTATAGTTCCTACAAACAAAAAAAAAAAATCCATGCGTTTATACTTTAATACCAGGAACAAAATCCACAAAAAAAACTTTATCATTAAGGACTTAAATGCAGCTTAATGTGGAATCTGACCTCAATTTACTGCCATTGTTAAAGTGAGGTCTACAGCAGCATCATATTAACATTAAAGCGTTCCTTTTCTGAAGAAGTATATAGAAATTTTCTTCTCATCTACCAGCAATTCAGTACACACACACACACACACACACACACACACACAGATCTAGGACGTTTGCTTGACTGAGCAAAGGTCTGAATCCATAAAACCCGAACACACTTTAACGAAAGCGCTTTTATCGAAAAAGCACTTTCGTTAAAGCGTGTGACCAAAAATACACTACATTTACCCCCCCACACACCTCCTACTTTAATATTCTCCCCGAGACCGTACTACAGTGGAGAAAAGGGTAATTTCCCTTACCCGCACCGTAGTACAGCCTCGGCAACAGTCATACTTATGCAAAAGTGCTTCTTCGGTGAAAAGCACTTTCGCGTAGGTATGCCCGGCTGTTATATACATATATACACACACACACACACACACACACACACGGTCTACTTCACATCACCTAAAACCCATTTGACTGAGTTTCATTTCACCAATCACCCAATTTTCAAAATACTAAAAACTCGTTTGACTGAATCTCATTTCACTGAATTGTAAGCCATAGACATGATGTGGGTTTCCATTCACCTGTGACTGGTTTGTGATAAAACGAATTTCTGTAACTTACAGTGCTGACTGTCAGAATATCGATAGTCATGCAGAAAGTGGTGTTCTAGTGTTTCCAAATGTGGGTATTTATTTTTATTTTACATTTGATAACCGGGAAAGTCTGACTGGACACAGGTCCATTTCCAGTAGAGGCCCGGGGAGAAAAGCTCCAAGAACATACATTCACAACATCATACAGATTTTGAATGAACTTTTCCTTAGAGGTAAAACTAACATTCCAATGAAATGACAGCATATTGCACACACTCTGAGTAAGTAAGAACATCATTAGGTAGGACATTACATTACACATTCCAAATATGACAAACTATACATAGCCATCCTGTGGTTATTGGACTTGTTGGAAATGTAGCTGGTAGCGATTTTTGGGAGTTAAAGGCATTTCATTACCTTTGGTCATGATTGGACTGTGGATAGGGTGAGAGAATAACAATTATTATTGTGGTGTATGGGAGTTAGTTGTAATCAAAGTTTTTTATCCTGGGGTGAGACAGGAGCATAGCCTGTTGTTCAAGAAGTGAACTTCAAGGAGTTTCGTAAACTGAGTGGTAGTGTTGTTGGTTATTAGGTGGGTAGGGAGGGAGTTCCAGAGTTTAGAGATAGAGTAGCTGCAGACAGCTTTTCCTGCCTCATTGTTACATTTGGTGACCTCTAGGTGATTTTGCGTGCTAGATCTCAGGGTTCTAGTTGTGGTGTGGGGATGTATAAGATGTTGAGCTGGGATTTTGTCTGAGTGGTTTCATATTTTGTGTGCTAGTGAGAGTTGATTTAATTGTAGTAATAGTGGGAGTTCTAACCAGTTAAACTTGAGAGATTCACAGTGGATGTGTTTTGTAAGGCGATTCTGTGCCAAATCGAGCTATCTTATTATAGCAGGATTTAAGTTTGCTTAGATCTGTTTTACAAAGGTTTGTGAGCACAAAGGAAGCGTAAAGCAAGGTAGATAGCAGATGTGTCCTGGCTATGGTTGTTTTAGATTGCTTTGAGAGATGTAGTGTGTTATGGAAGAGCAGTCCAAATTTTTTGTGAACTTTTTTTTTTTGGTTTGGGCAATGTGCAAATCAAATCTGAGGTGGTTGTCTATTTCTACACCTAGCAGTTTGGTGTGGGTGGATGGAGCAATAACAGATTTGTTGTTGGAGGTGATGGCAAAGATGTCTGTTAGGGCTAAGGATCTATGAGAGCTGAAGAGGAGTAATTTTATTTTAGTTGGATTAAGAATGAGCTGGTGATTGGTAAACCATGTTTCAGCTAGTGAGAAGCATTCTTGTGTTAGGACAGGAGGTGATAGAGTGTGGGGGCTGCACAGATTATAGTGGTGTTGTCTGCATATTGGACAATGGAGGCTTTAGGTGTGGTGGATGGGAGTTGATTGGTGAAAAGAGTGGAGTAAGGGACCTAGGATGGAGCCTTGGCGGACCCCTACGGAAACAGGCAGAGTAGGGAAGATATTTGTTTCTGCCATTGTACTGCCTGTTGCCTACCTGACAGATGACTCTTGAACCATGTAATAGAGGAGGTACTAAGGTTTAAGATAGAGAATGATTGAAGAAATTTGAGGTGGTTAGCCATGTCGAACGCTTTGGATAAGTCTAAGAATGTAGCAGATACTAGAAGTCCATTATTTCTTTGTTTCTCTACATTTTTATGGGAAGTATCTAAAGTAACATAGCGGATGTTTTGTGCGTTCCCAGCGGTAGTGGCAGCGTGTAAAGCACTGTAAGGCAACTAAAAGGTATATGCTCTTTTCCCCACTGTAGTGCGATCTTGGAGTTAATACATATAGTTGGGGGGGGGGGGTGCAGGGGCGTAGCCCACCACTTATTTTGGTTTTATATTGTCTGGTTTCTCTTAAGAGGGTAAGTAGTTTTTAAGCTCTGGAAAGGAGGTAGTTAGTGTTGTGAGTATGTTTGTTTATGGTTTAAGATTTAGTCTTTTGAAATTTAGCACTATAAGCTTTCCTTGAAATGAGATTCAGTCAAATGAGTTTTCAGTATTTTGACAAATTAGGTGATTTGGTCTCGGTGAAATGAAAGTCAGTCAAGTGGGTTTTAGGTGATATGAAGTAGACCCATTTTTTATATATATATATATATATATATATATATATATATATATATATATATATATATATACACACACACACACACAGCGAGAGAAAGATAGTCATGTTCTAATGACCATGTAGGCCTGTTGTTGGTGCTTGTTAATACAGGGTTATTGTCTGAAATAGTCCGATAATGTCTAGTAACATTTTGTACAACATTTCTGGACAGTCCGTTTTAAACTGTACTTATGATGTTATCTTAAGCAAAGATGTAATGGAAAACATGCCTGTTTGATATACAACTTCTTTTCTTTTTCTTTCAGCTGTTCCCATTAGGGGTCCTCACAGCGGATCATCTGTTTGATATACAACTATGAGTTGTAATTATTATCAATGTGCTCTTTATGTCTGAACACTTCAAATGCTTGAAAGCATTGCTTTCAAGGGGAAATAGAAGTTTTAGTCCTTATATTATAACAGTGCAATATGTATAATTGTCACTTTAAAAAAAATTAAATATGCATATCTGCAGTAGAAATGTTAAATTATAATTCTAATGAGTTGTATTTTCATTCTGCTAATAAAATGCCACAAAATTACTTTCCGGTCCTTTTGCAAGCTAACTCTCCCAGTATTACATGCCCCTCCTGATGGGGGAGAGGATGATACAATGGTTATTGTTACTGCCTTCACTGTGGTTGGTTCTCAAGTTTGGTGTGTGTGTGTGTGTGTGAGAGGTGTGTCCAGTGATGGTATGGCACCACTTTTAAGTTTAGGGCAATGAATGTCAAGAGAGGTTTTTCCTCCAACTTGACCATGGTATGGATTAAGATGGCTATAAGGGAATGACTTAAATAAATGAATGGAACAATAGCAGTATAAATTTCCTTTGACTATTAAGGAATCAAATTCTGAACAAATAAAAATCACAAAATTACTCGCACACCAATTCCAATCCCAAACACAAAGATACACATTCACAATAGTCCTGAAAAAAATAAACTTCACAACTGTTTAACTGTGATCAACTGACAGCAGTGTTCAGTCACTTTCATACTTGAATGTCACTGCATTCCCCAAAGAATAACCACTTTCTGAATGGGTACATTTTTGACAGATGAGCATGACCAAGTTACAGAAATTTTAGTTAAAGTACTTCATTTTGTTATACACACACAAGCATGTACATACAGATTCTGTCTTTGAGATGTCAGACTGAAAGTCAGTTGTTTTTACTGCAAGTCAAGAATAACCATTTTCAGTCTGGGTACACCTTTTTCCACAAGGAAAGTATCCCTGGGCGATGAAATTTTTCTCAGCTTGTTTCACAGTCACACATACATATATGTAAAACCGCTGTCTAGAAGAGTTATGACTGCATGCATTTTATTGCATGGTGAAATGGTGAGGTTTTCCATCGCTGGAACAGTTTTTCAAATTATAGAAGTTCATTTTATCAACTGTTAAATAATTCAAGGGTTTTAACCCATAAACTCTGTGCAACCCTGGAGTTAGTATATTTAATTTCCAGAGGTGTGGTAAAGCTGTTTTGTTTGTTTTACTTTTCATAATCACAAATGTAACCTAATGGTTTACATTTGTAATTACTTTTTTTGTGATGATTTAGTAGTGGTAAATGGTAAATCGTTTGCTCGACATGCTGTGTTTAGATCAAACTCACTGGCGATTACTTATTATAATTTTGTTTTATATTTATAGTGTGGAGCTCCCAGGTAAAATGTTTTTTGTTTTATTTTTCGTAATCACAAAGGAAACCCTATGGTTTACATTTACAATTACATTTTTGTGATATACTGGTGATTAATGGTAATTGCCAGAGAGTTTCTTCAATGTGTTGTGTTTTGTTCAAACTCACTGGAGATTATAGTGCATGCATGAATATGGGTGCAGCTCAGCTGTTTGAGAAAACATAATTATCAAAACTACCGGTAGTTAGAATATACGGAAGACCTCATGTGTCAGCATCCTAGGTAGAAAATCTATTTGGAAATGACTGTATCCCTCCCCCAAGTACCTCTTTCTTAACATAACCAACTGCAGGGTCAAACAGCATTGACGTTGGGCCTCACAATTACATGCAATTTTGACAAACACTGTGTGTGTGTGTGTGTGTGTGTGTGTGTGTGTGTGTGTGTGTGTGTGTGTGTGTGTGTGTGTGTGTGTGTGTGTGTGTATCATCATCTTCCTTTGGCTGTTCCCGTTAGGGGTCGCCACAGCAGATCACCTGTTTCCATTTCTTCCTGTCCTCTGCATCTTGCTCTGTCACACCAACCACCTGCATGTCCTCTCTCACCACATCCATAAACCTCATCTTAGGCCTTCCTCTTTTCCTGTTACCTGGCAGCTTCATCCTTGGCATCTTTTTCCCAATATACTCAGCATCCCTCCTCAGCACATGTCCAAACCAATGTAATCGTGCCTCTCTAGCTTTGTCTCCAAACCTTCCAACCTGGGCTGACCCTCTAATATACTTATTCCTAATCCTGTCCACTCTTGTCACAGCCAGTGCAAATCTTAACATCTTTAACTCTGCCACATCCAGCTCAAACTCCTGCCTTTTTGTCAATGCCATTATCTCCAACCTATATAACATAGCTGGTCTCACTACCCTCTTGTAGACCTTCCCTTTCACTCTTACAGGTACTCGTCTGTCACAAATCACTCCTGACACTTCTCCACCCACTCCATCCTGCCTGTACTCTCTTCTTCACCTCTCTCCCACACTCACCATTACTCTGAACTATTGACCCCAAGTATTTAAACTCATCCACCTTCGCCACCTCTACTTCTTGCATCCTTACCATTCCTCTATCCTCCCTCTCATTCACACACATATATTCTGTCTTAGTCCTGCTGACCTTCATTCCTCTTCTCTCTAGAGTAGACGTGTCCAACCTGCGGCCCTCAGAGCTCTTCCATGTGGCCCTCAACCTCTAACTGCAACATCGATGTACGCATGCCCCAAAACACTTTTTTTGTTTTGTGTTTTTCGCTCCCATGACCTGTAATGCTGTCGGTGTGCGTATGCGCCAAAGCACCCTTCTAGTTTTGTTTTTTAGCCAAAAAAGGGTCAGTGTGTTTACGCCATTATTTTGCGCTGAACAATCAGTGTGTGTGTTTTCACTGAAGAGGGACTCATGTATGGATTTGCCGCTGTTGCCTTTGAAATGGACAGCAACTACCTGTGTTAATAGGCAAGTATGGAGTGAGTGACTGCATGCATGAAAGCAGAATTGTGTGCGTGAAAGTAGAAGAAGAGTGTGTGTGTGTGTGTGTGTGTGTGTGTGTGTGTGTGTGTGTATATATGTGTGCATGACAGACGCATGCACAAAGAGGCCAACAATAATCAGTCTACCTACTGAACACAAACAAGTTAGCTCACAAATATATCATACATTAAGAGTACACTTTCATTAAATTGCGGCTTTCCTGACAGGGAGAGTGCTGTATTGAACATAAACTCACACCTCTTAACTGTATGGATTTTCAAAGAATGTCTGGATTTTTGCTTCATCTTCCAATTTGTATCTTTGCTTAGGAAATAAAAGTAGTCATCCAAGGTAATGCAGTTCCAGGGAGTAAGAATGAGACAGCAGCCTAGGGTTAATGCGTCAGTAGTGGACTGACTATGTGGGACTGTAGCATATAAAGTTGTATTGTTTTTTCAGACAAACAAAAAAGCACCTAGTACTGTTTTTTCATTGGTGGGTTCTAAGCAGTGGTAGATTGGACAACAGTAAGTATAGCTTTGGCGGATCATCAATACTGGCAAATCAAGTGGGCACAACGTCATTTTTTAAATGTTGGGGATTTTAGTGTGTATGTGTGTGCTTATGTGTTGGGAGTGCTGCAACAGTAGATGATTATTAAAGACAGAGCCTTACGGACTGTGGAGAATGTTTCTTTGTTTCAAAACCTAATACTTGGGTACGCATGCCAGAAGTAGATTTTTTTAAGACATAGCTTCTTGACATTTACAGTGGATGGATATTTACATTTAATGGACAATGTATTAGCATGGGCCTGTGGGGATCTGAAGGATGCCAAGTCTACCACTGCCAGTGTCTTGTAAAGTGACCTGGAAATGGATATTGGGATGTTACTGAAAAAAATATAGTAAGTGGGCTTAGAAATATAGTTTAATTAAACAAAGTGTACTTTCAATTTACAGGCCATAATTTAATTTATTTCAGGTAGTCCAGATACTGGTAGATTGTATACCATTAGACTTAATTAGGGAGAGCTGTCATTCTGGGGAAACAAGCAGCCCTAGTTTCAGTGAAAAATTGCAGGATGTTGATGCAATGTGTTTTATTTATTATTTTTAATGCATTTGTCATTTCAAAGCATGGTTTTCTTTGATGCAAAAGAAGACAGGACTGAATGAGCCATATAATGTTTAACTGACAATGGGATAGAAAGATAGTAAGTGATGTATAATGTTTGCTTCTATGGTTGTTTCAATGGTGTCTGTGATGCATAACTATTTTTGGGCCTGTGTCCCACTTTTATTTTTCGCTTTGCCCAGATTTCCTGCTCTAAGGTTGACAGGTATGGTTCCATACTAAATCAGAAGTTGTATTTACCTTGGAAGACTTTTCGGCATAATTACAAAAAACAGAGCCTTTTTAATATCTATGCTTATTTCCAATATAAACTGCCATGTAACCTTGCAAATAACCTTCTTATTAAGCTACTTTACTTCTTTTGGAACTGACAGGTATGATTCATCTGTTCGGACATAAGCATAGAGTGCTAATGTGACTTTGATTTCTTGCAGCAGTCTGTGGTTTACATAATCACAATAACTTTTCTGTTCTGGGTGTGTAATCAATTTAACAGTTTTAAAGATGTTTTCCTATAATAAATAAATAATCCTCTCTACACTTTGAGCTATTGACAAAGTCTGGGAATTTGTTTTTTTCAAAAGCGAAGGTCAGCATTACAGCTCAGTAAACTGTCAATCTGTGAGTAACTTCTGCACAAATTAAAATGTCTGAATGTCAAATGGCTTTAGATTGGAGGGAAGTTTATTTTTATTTATATTATTTTACATTTGTTTACCGGGAAAGTCCAACTGGACACAGGTCCATTTTCAGCGGAGGCCCGGGGCAAAAAGCTCCAAAAATAAAACAAAACAATATATGAGAGAGAGAGACAGCAAATTATGGATGTAGTACTCATACAATATGGCAGAGATTACATCTCGCAACAGTGAGAATCATTGAGGTACAGAATAAACTTAAACATTTTTTTTTACAGTTATAATTACAGCAAGGCAAATATCAAGTTTTTAGGAGAAAGCCGTTTGTACATAGCTGAAGCTCTGAAACAATCTTTTGGTATGGATTAACCTGGGAATTGACAAGTTATATGTTTACACCAGTATGTAGCATTATAGTTTATGTTTTTTTTATTGATTTACTTTTTGCCGAGCAGTTGTTTGTTGATTTATTGATGGTCCTTTTGATGGTGGGAAATTACATGGATGAATCCATCTCTATTATGATTTTTTTTTTCAGATAATTTGACTTCCAGACAATTTCATTCAGTGAGTGGGTGTCATGTGATTACTGAAGTTGCCTATTTTACAAGTCGGGGCTTTGTGTGTGTGTATATGTATGTATGTATATATATATATATATATATATATATATATATATATATATATATATATATATATATATATATATATATATATATATATATATATATATATATTTTAATATGTATACTGAATATAATTTTGCAAATGGAATTCTTAGTTAAAAATGCCCCTCTTCTTGGGCAACTAGACTTGAGTAACCAATATTAGATCTTAGCCATCCAGCTGGGAAAGGTTAGTATGTGGATTTTCCATCTGGTTTGATGAAGGCTATGCTACTTACCCAAGGACTACATTTATGGCTATCCATCCAGCCATCGTGTTGCTGAACTACATTGTTTGATAAGGAGAGGAGCTTTTTACAGAAGTTGAAGGTTTTTATGTCAAGAACCTGTCAATAAAAAGTGGCTTGTTTATGTTGCAGTGAAGGCTGTGGTCTTTGTAGTGAGCATTTTAAAGTATAACCAGTATTTCTGAGGTAGAGAAAGTCTCTTAAGACAGGATCTTTCTTAGCCTGGAAAGCAAGCCAATGATGACATTTATAGGGGCCAGTGAGACACAGAAGAAAGCAAGAAGCGTTTTAGTGTGTTTGGATAACATAGTGAACTTAGTCCTTTGACCTTTTTTTGTCAGAAGTGGTTGTAGTCTTTCTTTTGGTAGGGTGTTTTGCTGAGGCACATGCCAAAAGGGGCATTGCACTCAATAATGGCTCTTGTGAAGGAAGAATACAGGGATGTTATGACCTCCTTGTCCCTGAATGAGATACCCTTACAAATGAAGTAGGCCATGCAAAAAGCTTTCCTTACAACTGAGACAACGTGGTGGTCAAAAGTCAGGTTTCTATCAACCTGGGTGCCCAAGTACCATATGACTTATTGCTTGCTTACAATATTGTTATTAATGTGATAACTTTTGGGGACATCACTTTCCTCAAAGGGGATGATGATGCATTTTTTGTCATTTAGCTTGAGATCATATTTCTGGCACCAGTTATTTGTTTGGGTGAGACCCTCTTGCAGCTTATTCAGAATTGTTTTATTAAGTCAGTAATGTGAATTCTTTACTTTATTGCAAATTTGTTGGGTTATTTTTGTGGATTATAGTATTGTAGGACTGCTGATGTTGACATTTTACATAGTTGGACTGCTGGAATGGTTAATATATATATATATATATATATATATATATATATATATATATATATATATATATATAGATAGATAGAGACATTGTAACTAAGATGTTAGAGTTAACTGTTAGATTAGAGAATAAGAATTAGAATTTAAGGCAAATATTAGGCATTTATTACATTTATTCATTGTTCAAATGCACTTACAGTACAGCCAGGAGGTAGACTGTGGTCTTCTGGAGCAAAGAAAGAGTTAACTATATGATATATTTTATATGTGGCCCCAAGACCATTTCTGTTCACTCAATGCGGCCCCAGCAAGCCAAAAGGTTGGACACCCTGCATATCTCCATCTCTCCAGGGTCTCCTCCCCACCTGTTCCCTAATCTCACTACAGATCACAAGGTCATCTGCAAACATCATAGTCCACGGGGGCTCCTGTCTGATGTTGTCCATCAACCTGTCCATCACCACTGCAAATAAGAAAGGGCTCAGAGCTGATCCTTGATGTAACCCCACCTCCACATTAAATGCATCCGTCACTCCCACTGCAGACCTCACCGCTGTCACACTACCCTCGTACATATCCTGTACCACTCTTACATACTTTTCGGACACTCCTGACTTCCTCATACAATGTGTGTATATACGTATATAAATATTACACAGATATAATGGATTTGAGTGAGAGATGCCAATTTGGTAGAAACAGGAATTTGACTCGTTTGGCATGTAGCCAATGCCCACAGTGGATGAACTCAAAGGAGGTTAGGCATAACAATGTGTCTGACCATCTGTTTTAACCAAAGGGTACTGGCAGATTCCACCTCATCCCTGCAGCCACCTAGAGGACATCACTTTCCATCTCTGACAGTCTTTTTTCATTACAGTGTCTTACCCTGTGGATTTCAAAGTGGTCCTGCTACTTTACAAAGGCTCATGGATAAAGTACTAAAACTTTACACAAGGTACTCTAATCTGTACCTGCATGACACACTAATTTATTCATAAGGCTAGGTATCAACTTTAGCCAACGTACAAGCTATACTGGTCTCTTTAAGACAGGCAAGATTTACCACTAAGCTATACTGGTCTCTTTAAGACAGGCAAGATTTACTATTACTGCTGCTAAAAGTAAGCTTTGTATGACAGAAGCCAGATACTTAAGATATGAACTTGCAAGAGGAGTGATTATAACCCAAGTACACAAACAGAAGCTGCCAAGAACTATCTTATATCCAGTACTATGTGACAAGTGAATGAATTTCAGGGCCAGCAAGCTACTATTCAAACTGCATACTCAGCTTTTCTGCTAGTCTGTGCCCGACCTCTTACAAAAGATAAGGCCCTTATCCAGATAAGATGGACCATAGCAGCAGATTAAACTTTTAAACAATTGAAAATTATTTTGCGTTTTGAATCAGTTGTAGCTGCCTGACTTTGATAAACACTTTGGATATACCACAACATCTGAAGGAGAGTCAGGGGGTTTTCCATCTCAGAAGTAGGAGGTGTGCAACACCCAGTCTATTATCTCAGCAAGAACTTGAGTAGGGCTGTGATGAGATACTCAGCCAAAGACAGTTGCACTAAGTAGCCACTAACTTTCCTACATTATAACTTATTGGGATTAAGCTTCACTGTGTTAACTGATCACCCATCTTACACAATGGTTACACAAGCAAAGGAATACCAACACAAATGTTTTGTGTGGTAGGGGTTTTAGCTATAAATCTGTTTCATTTAACAGTGAGACATAGGCCTGGCAACAAACACATATATGTGAATGTGTTAAATTAGTCCCACAACCCATCCCAGTTAGTATAAAACTGGGGATTCTATGCTGGAAGGGGGAGGGTCATTGTAGAATACTGATTATCTCTGAAGTCTGAAGCGCTGTTTTTTTGTGCTGTACATTATGGTAAACACCTCACAGTTACACATACAAATCAGTGAGATACAATAGTAAAATCAGGTAAAAGCATAGGCAATGTAGAACAGCTAAAAAGTTTTGACTAAAAGAAGGGGATAAAACCCATCTTAAGAGATCTTCCTTTCTCATAAAGAGAGGATTTGTCAGCAAGAATGGAGACTATTCGGAGAAACTTACATATATGGAGTACAGAGAACCTTCCTGTAAAAGGTACTCAAAAGGCTACCAGGAACTAGCTTGTGAGTTTTACTCAAACAAATATCAGAAACCTAGTTGTGAATGCAACTGTACTAAACAAAAAACAGAGATTTGTTTTTGGGGATGCCCGAGAGTTTAAAGCTAGCTTGACCTCAGCTGGACAGCCAAGACTTGGGACGATTAGAAACTGTCATTTTCTTTAGTCAGACTTTAAAAGACTTGAACTGCAAGAAACCAGATATAGCTTACAACAGACATATACTTGTTTTTCATTTTAAGTCAAACAGTGACCTTTAGAGTCCATACAAATATACTGCATTTAAACTAAAGAACCATCTTTCAGTGTACGCCACTTGATATATATATACATATACATATACATATATACATATATAGCCCCCACACACACACATAATGGACGCAGGTAAGCCACTTCCTACCACCATACACCAAGTTAAAACATTCCCAGTAACAGCACCACCTAATGGCTGACTACGATCTCATGAAAGAAACAATGACCATCGTAATGCATTTCCGCTTGTTTTATACACAACACTTGTCCCCTCAACTATTTAAATTCAATCAAGTACATTTAATGACAAAAAATAATAATAATAAACAATGATCCTGCTTTTATGAGCATTAAGTGTTAATTTGCTGTAAGTACATTTTAAATCCAACCAGTGATCCGTTTTTCTATAGTGACTTTCCTATTGAAGGTGATAATATAGAAAGATAAGCAGAAAAAACAATAGCTCCTTATTCTCATCTAAAATATACAGGTCATCCTGTAAAATCTCCTGGAGTTTCTAGGCAAGGAGTGGGATATGATCACTCTAAAATGTTCATGGCTCCCTTAAAGCCTCTCCACAATGATCTATACTTGATACAACTACCAAAAGGGGGACCCACACAATATCCTTGCAAAGTACCAAAACACTGCAGATGACTTTTCAAAACCCAGAAGACCATTGGCTCTACTTAGAGATCTCTAAGACATTCAACTTGTACCAAATGTGAGGATGGGGACACAGACCGACTAGTAAACAAAGCACTTCCTTTAAGGACTCAAAAATCTTGCTTCACCAGCAGAGTACATGCATTGCCATAGGCACTGCCATCACTGCACCTATCTGCTGAACACCTCTACCTTTACTCATGAACAAGACCTCATGACACAAACTCTTCCACTTCAGACAGTTGCTGCCATCATCACCTGCAGTTAGCAATCCACTCTTTTCTGCCAGACAGAGTTGCCGACTTTCATCTGAATTACTTGACACTCAGCAGTGAGCTACTCTGCCACATTATGAAAATTAGAGTAATTTAGAGACAGGACATAATCATCAGCAAATAAAAGTAGATATTAGCCATGCAGTGCTCACATTACACATTCTCTGGACCTTGATGTGACATCCATGAAGGACAAGAACAGTACGGGAGACAAGACAGACTTAGAGTCCCACACCCACAATTCTCACACTTCACACACAGAAATATTCCACAGCCTGACAATGTTCCCAGTCAAGGATAACATGCCTCAATGGTTGCCAGGGACAGCCTGGGCAATATCAAACATTTTCCTCCTGGGTGATTCTTTGGCAGAACCTCTTTGAGGTCATATGAAACAAATACTCCATCACTAAATTGTTTGTACACCCATGACTTCACTTTGCTGACTGCAATACCTGCCTCCTTCATGGTGTATTGGTACCAATTGTTAAAATCCAGATATCCCCTTGCTATCACTAAACTGACAGCCTCTATCTTTCTGTTTCTGCTTATCATTTGATTGGCATCACAACTGACCACCACCCTATAATTTTGCAGGCGATAATCCGACATGGTGACTCTATGCAGCTTAAGTCCAGCCATGCTACAAAGGCCTGTTAGCCAACATACAGTTATTGACAAACACCACTCTCAGCCGTTACTGAAGTAGAAAGTCCAAGGCAACCAATAATTCCACAAAAAGATATATTTATTATTAAGCGCTTTTCGTTCCACCAGGTATTAGAACTTCATCAGAGAACATTACCATACTAAACACTCCATATAAATACTTAAAAATCTGTTATATGACCATTTTCCACCAATCATAAATTTGTTCCCCCACTGAACATTAGGTCTCACACTTTCATCTTCATGTTCCCAAACAACTCTTTTATTACTGCATTTAAACACAATGGCTATCTAGCCTCAATAGTTAAATAATCTTTGTAAAATATACTAAAGCCAATAGTAAAACAATGTTAACCAAATATTGTAATGTGTTGTGTATTCATTTATACACATATTAACACTATCTAGTTAAACTTTTAAGTTTAAGGATACATTGGATTGAACACATCTCATTTAACCTGGGGTGTGCTCCTGGGTTTAACCTTAGCTGCCACAATAGCTCTAACCTTTCTAATAAAAGTGGCTCAGGGCCTCCGCTTCCATCTATCTGATCTATTACTTTAAATTTAAAAATGTGAGTTGGATATTCTAATGCATGTTTAGCCAACACATTCTCTATTTTATTTTTCTTTATGTTGTACAAGTGTTCATATACCCTTTCCTTTATTCTACGATCCGTCTTGCACACATATAATGATGGACATGACTGACATAATGCAATATGCACAACAGATTTATAATTACATGAAAGTCTCTTATTGGTGGTATATGTCTTATTGCAAACTTTAAATATTTTCCCTATCTCCATGTTTCTACAATAGTTGCAAGTTCCACGTGTAGACTACCTGGATTTTTCACCATCTGTTTTTTGTTATTTTCCAAAAGACATTTTGGTTCTTCCCTCTCTCAAATATAACCTGGGGTACATTAATGAACTTATTAGCAATCGAAGCCTGCCCTGTCAATAAATTCCAATTTTTAATTATTATTTTCTTAAAATTCCACAGCATCTAAATTATATGCTGTAATGAATCTGTATTTAAATTCTAAAGTATAATTTGCTGTGTCAGGGGTACCCACTTCATTTCCATCACAAATAATGCCACAAGTTTTACATTGACTAAAGTATAGGGGTATATATACCCTTTCTTAGTTTACACTGAACAAACAATGGGTAGAATCACAACCCACGCCACAAATGACAACCCCAGAACTGCAACAGGAGGAGAATGAACAAGCGCAGGAGGTGACAACAGACTCTAAATTTTAACATTTACTGTGTGTTGATTTATAATAAGGACAGAGACTTTAAAGTCTATAATTATTCATCTTTTTTATAGAAAATGAATTAATTGAAGTGTTATCTAAAGGTTACACATTTGTGCCGGATTCTCATGCTGATATTGGTACTGCCTTAATACATTTAAAATGTTTTATTTGTAAATTCAATTTGTCTATCTTGCTTGCTAATAAGCTATGGGATACCCAAGAATTGGAGATACAGAGCACTTACAATCCACCACTCCACTCATTGTTGTGTGCTTTTGAAAAAGTATGCGAGTTAGACTTTAGGAATTGTGTGGGAAAAAGTGAAAAAAAAGCTACAATAAGCATCTCAATATGAATAAAGAGGAGCAATTGTTACTGAAAGAACTGCAGCACCTACCAGTTAGGGTAATGAAACTCGACAAGGGGAGGGGTCATCATAATGGACATAAATCATTACAACCAGAAAATGAAAAAAATCATTGATCATGAAACATATATCCTAGGTAAACAGAGCATATGCAAGAATCAAAACTTACATAAATGACATGTTCATTGAAGGGAAAATAGACGTTCGTACGTTCAACTATCTAACAATGCCTGCACCAAGGACACCAATATTATTCAGCATATCCAAGGTCTATAAGAGAGTAAGAGACTCCCCCATGCGACCATTAGTTGACGCTAGAAATTCAGTAACATATGCAGGTGTGAAATTTGTAGATATTATCCTTAAAATATACATTAAACAAGAGATCCAAATATGCAAGGGTTCATGGACTTGCTTACAAAATATAAATAAGTTAGAATATAAGGATAATGTTTTAATGATCGATGTGAAAGATCTATATACATCAATACCCATTTTACTCCTTCCATGTGAGGTATCAAGTATGTTAAAACAAAAAGGGACACCAAATAGTGAAATTTCTTTAGTAGAAGAATTACTTGATATCATTCTCTCTAATAAATTATATTTCATTTGATAAACAAATGTTTTTACAATGTGTAGGCGTCAAAAAGGGTTCACCCTGTGGTGGAAGTTTTTCTAATCTCGTAATGGCTTATTGGGAACAAGAATACATTGAGAAAGACACCCAGTTAAAAGAATCAATATATTTTTACACAAACTTTTTAGAGGACATCCTCACAGTTATAAAAGGAGACAAATTCAGCAAAACAATTCGTTGATTATCTCAACAACACAACTGAATTTTTGAAATCTACATTTAACTACAATTTGGAATGCATTGCATACTTTGATAAAAAGTTGAGCAAAGACAGACGGTTGAAAGTTTATGTTGCAAAAATCCACAAGTTGCCACCCCCCACAACAGAAACGCTCAGTCATTAAAGGTCAGTTAGTCCGAGCGGCTAGAATAGTGACTACAGAAAATTATTATAAAACAGAATGTAAGAACTTACAACAAATAACAGAACTTATAGAAGTAGTTCAGTGTAAACGAAGAAAGGGTATATATACCCCTATACTTAGTCAATGTAAACCTTGACATTATTTACGATGGAAATGAAGTGGGTACACATGACACAGCAAATGATACTTTAGAATTTAGATGAGACTCATTACCATATATAATTTAGAAGCTGTGGAATTTAAGAAAATAATATTTAAAAATTGAAATTTATTGACAGGGGAGGCTTTGACTGCTAATAAGTTCATTAATGTACCCCAGGTTATATTTAAGAGAGAGGGAAGAACCTAAAATGTCTTTTGGAAAATAACAAAAAACAGATGGTGAAAAATCCAGGTATGTCTACACGTGTAACTATTATAGAAACATGGAGATAGGGAAAATATTTAAAGTTTGTAATAAGACATATACCATCAATAAGAGATTTTCATGTAATTCTAGATCTATTGTGCATATTGCACCATGTCAGTCATATGCATCATATGTGTGCAAGACGGATCGTTGTACAGCATAAAGAAAAATAAAATAAAGAATGCGTTGGCTAAACATGTATTAGAATGTCCAACTCACATTTTTAAATTTAAAGTAATAGATCAAATCACACAAGATGGAAGGGGATGCCCAGAGTCACTTTTATTAGAAAGGTTAGAGCTATTGTGGCAGCTAAGGTTAAACCCAGGAGCACACCTCGTGTTAAATGAGATGTGCTCAATTCAATGTATCCTTAAACTTAAAAGTTTAACTAGACAGTGTTAATATGTGTAGAAGTGAATACACAACACATTAAAATATTTGGTTAACATTGTTTTACTATTGGTTTTAGTATATTTTACAAATATTATTTAACTATTGAGGCTAGATAGCCATTGGGTTTTAAATGCAATAAAAGAGTTGTTTGGGAACATAAGGGTTAAAGTGTGAGACCTAATGTTTAGTGGGGGAACAAATGTATGATTGTTGGAAAATGGTCATAACAGATTTTTAAGTATTTATATGGAGCGTTTAGTATAGAAATTTTATCTGATGAAGTTTCTGATACCTGGCGGAACGAAAAACGCTTAATAATAAATATATCTTTTGTGGAATTATTGGTTGCCTTGGACTTTCTCCTTCAGTAACTGTTGGTTTGTGGAATATTGTGCAGTTTTTAATACACCACTCTCAGGCCAGAACCAGTGGTAGGTCTTGGCATCCCTGTTCTGGAAGATATTCTCCAATTCTTTCACCGACCCATAAGGGAGGTTTCATTGTGGATCACTATTTGTTGTGCCTTTCCTGTCAGACCCCATCAACAAAGCTCCATGCAACAAAGTTCTAAGAATCACAGGCACATGAAGGCTCCACCAACACAACATGCTCAAAATCCCATGAGGATCCTGTTTTTCAAGTTTGGTAAGCTGTATTTAGAGCACAACCAAAAGCTGTTTGCTGAATTTCCTGTTTGCACTTAATTTTAAATCGTTTTTTTCTTAAAACTTGCATATTTTCTGTCCTTGACCTAGCACTCTTGTGTGGGGTCATTTACTGCACTGTTATAACTTGATATTACTTGTGAACCTCTGCTATCTCTGTAAAAACAAAACAAAAAATCTTGCTTTTTCCCACTTTTCTGAGAGTTAAAAGTTCAGTTACAGGCTTGCTGTTCCTGAACTGTTTGAAAGTTTCTGTGAGGCCATTTTGCTTGGGCTGAAGGAGGGTCTCTGTGTTTATCAGTGGGAGTGACTAACATTGAGCAGCTTCCCTGCCCCGGAGAGATGGTTACTGACTTGAAACTGTAGTTTTATTGGCCACTAGGCGTCATTTCCATAACTCCTTCATCTTCCTCTCTTAAAACCGAGTTGCCTCGTGGTTTGAGCACCTTTTCAGGCTTGTTGGCTGTTGGTGAAGCACCCTCCAAGAGGAAAAAAAATGAGAGAAGAAGGAGCCACTTTTGAGATTTTAAGTATTTTTCTCTGTTTATTTGCTAAGTTTTTCTGCATAGCTGCCTAGCTTGAGCATTTTCTGGCTTGTTAAACTTGATTTCTGTATTAGTAGCTGTATTTAGAGCACAACCAAAAGCTGTTTGCTGAATTTCCTGTTTGCACTTAATTTTAAATCGTTTTTCTTAAAACTTGCATATTTTCTGTCCTTGACCTAGCACTCTTGTGTAGGGTCATTTACTGCACTGTTATAACTTGATATTACTTGTGAACCTCTGCTATCTCTGTAAAAAACAAAACAAAAAAATCTTGCTTTTTCCCACTTTTCTGAGAGTTAAAAAGTTCAGTTACAGGCTTGCTGTTCCTGAACTGTTTGAAAGTTTCTGTGAGGCCATTTTGCTTGGGCTGAAGGAGGGTCTCTGTGTTTATCAGTGGGAGTGACTAACATTGAGCAGCTTCCCTGCCCCGGAGAGGTGGTTACTGACTTGAAACTGTAGTTTTATTGGCCACTAGGGTCATTTCCATAACTCCTTCATCTTCCTCTCTTAAAACCTAGTTGCCTCGTGGTTTGAGCGTCTTTTCAGGCTTGTTGGCTGTTGGTGAAGCACCCTCCAAGAGGAAAAACGCTGAGAGAAGAAGGAGCCACTTTTGAGATTTTAAGTATTTTTCTCTGTTTATTTGCTAAGTTTTTCTGCATAGCTGCCTAGCTTGAGCATTTTCTGGCTTGTTAAACTTGATTTCTGTATTAGTAGCTGTATTTAGAGCACAACCAAAAGCTGTTTGCTGAATTTCCTGTTTGCACTTAATTTTAAATCGTTTTTCTTAAAACTTGCATATTTTCTGTCCTTGACCTAGCACTCTTGTGTGGGGTCATTTACTGCACTGTTATAACTTGATATTACTTGTGAACCTCTGCTATCTCTGTAAAAACAAAACAAAAAAAATCTTGCTTTTTTCCACTTTTCTGAGAGTTAAAAAGTTCAGTTACAGGCTTGCTGTTCCTGAACTGTTTGAAAGTTTCTGTGAGGCCATTTTGCTTGGGCTGAAGGAGGGTCTCTGTGTTTATCAGTGGGAGACTAACATTGAGCAGCTTCCCTGCCCCGGAGAGGTGGTTACTGACTTGAAACTGTAGTTTTATTGGCCACTAGGGGTCATTTCCATAACTCCTTCATTTGTCCTCGGAGGAGTGGTTTAGGCAGTGACTTGTGGTTTGTTGGCCAATTTGGGTCATTTCCTGTCTTTTCCAGCCCCTGCTATAAAGCCCGCTTTAAGCCGATTTTGATTTAGCCGATTTGTGGAGTTGCTACTGTTGCACACTAGGTTAAGCAGGTTTAAACTATTCGGCTACCTAAAGTCCACTCTTCAAATTTTCCCTTAAAACTACCTTCCTCGAACTATACTACTGATCTAATCAGCGTATCCTATAATTAAAAGATCATCTCTACTTGACTCCAAGTAGACTATTCTCTATCTGTTAAACGTAGCACTTGCTCCTACAGTACTTATTACCTTGATACGGCACTCTTGTCATAGATAGTACCCCAAAAGGCAACCCCCATTTCTCGGTCACCCCCGGAATCTTTTTAAAGTTTTTTGTCTATTCCTTCTAGCATGTCGAGGATCAGTTGCTAGTGTCCTCTCCTGCTCAGCTGGTGAACCTGGGAATATTGAGGCAATGTTACAATTGCCTCATGTACACAGACAACCCTCTCCTCCTCCCACAAAACACAAATACATGCAGAGATGCAACTGCCAAACTGGAGGCTGAGCTCTTCAACATAGGACTGGCAAGACCAGTCAGGAGGAGAAGGTTACCACACACACTATAGACCCAGTCTCACATATTACCATTACAACCTCAAATCATACACATAAACACACAAAGACATACTGAGGCTCTGATCAAAAATCTACCAAAACAGCAGAGGCCACCAAAGCAGACACCCAAACAACCACCACCTCAGAACACAACACCTGCAACACATAGACCTCACAGTCAGAGTGTCAAACAGTCACAGCCCTTAAGGCCAAACACAATGCCAGACACACTAGTCATTGGTGACTCCATAGTCAGACACACTCACCAGACTGAGTAAGGAGAAGGTCACAGTAAGCTGCCTGTCGGGCGCTAGAATCCGCCACATAACGCAAGCACTCAGGTCTCTCAACAGCAGGTACAAATATGATTCAGTCATTGTCCACGCTGGTGTAAACGACCTGAGACGACCTCCTTGGACTACATGAAAAGAGACATTGAGGAGCTCTCTGATTATGTAGCCCAGACAGGTATGACCCTGACCTTGAGCAGTATCCTACCTTCACCAAGAATGATGCCACAATACAGAGATAAGATGATCAGCTTTAACAATTGGCTTAAACACTGGTGTCATTCAAAGGGGATCCAGTGTCTGTCTGCCTGGGATGACATGCTGGACAAGCCACGCTTGCGAGTTTCCCAAGGTGGCTTGCACCTGTCACCCTGGGATTCCGGATATTGGCAAAGGCTCTTGCCACCCCCATAGTGCCTTTTTAGGCAAGGCTCAAATTCTAAACCTACCACCCTAGAACACAAAAAGGAAAAACTAAGGGTAATGCTGCTCAATGCCAGAAGTCTAAATCTCAAAATGCATCAGTATGGAGAACATCGATGTCTGTGCTGTGACAGAAACCTGGTTCAAGGCTCCTGAGAGCACCCATCAGGTTTTACCTCATATCATGCGTTCCGCCCCAAAATCTGACAATACCAAGAAAGGAGGGGGTATCCATATTCATCAAGGACACCCACACCTCAAGACTGGTGGCAACGCACGATGCATCGGAGACCATCCAGGTGCAATTAACCATAGGCAAGACTGCTCTGCAAATTGTAGCATGTTACAGGCCACCCTCACAAACTCAGGAACCTCACATGGCCTTCCTGAAAACACTAGAGGATAAATGTATCACCAAACACCATCATACTAGGTGACTTCAATTACCCTAATATAGACTGGGAACACTACTCAAGCCCAAACACCCTAGCCCAAAAGTTCCTGGAATTCATAAACTCAAATGCCATGGAACAACTAGTCACCATCCCCACAAGAGGAGATAACATACTTGATCTCATCATCACGAACATGGGAGCACAATGTTCAACACCGGAGGTGTACCCCTCACTGGTGAGATCAGACCACAAACTAATCTCGCTGGAGGTCCTCATCCCACCCCACCTGAAATAAAAGACCACAGTAAAGAACTTCTCAAAGCCGACTTCACACTTCTAAAGACTAGTGTGGTCTCCTTTAAGGCCCCGAGCGGAAAACAGTACTCAAGCCGCTGAATCACTTACAAATGCCTTCTACCAGCACCTGCAGGACTGCATGGATAAGGCAATCCCAAGCAAAACAAAGACTCTTTGTACCAAAGGCAAGCATCCAGTCTGGTGGACCCCAGCCATAAACAAACTCTACAACAAAAGGAGGAAGCTACTACAAGATAGAGCAAAATCCTTAAAAGGTAAGACACCCTTGATCACTATAAGTAAAAACTAAGAGCTCTCATAAAATCATCCAAAGCAAATTTGAGAGAAAAATAGCTAAAGACTCAAAAGACAATCATAAGGCCTTCTTTAGCTATAAGAAACCTGGGAGGAAACTCCCAGATATGCTCAGAGCTAGTTCAAAATGATGTGAAGATTACTGATCCTACAGACATTGCCAACATACTGGCTGACAGGTTCAGTGCAAACTTCTCCCCTCCCCAAAAGGAGAGATATCTATACCAAACGATTGCAGCCCCCAAACATCTCCAGCGCCCAAGTGAGAACTGCTCTCTCCAAAGCAAAAACACAGCATCCATGGGACCTGATGGTGTTGTGTGCTCCATGAACTCAATGAGGAATTAAACCCACAGCTAGGACAGCTGTTTAATCAAAGTCTTACCTCTGGATCAGGAGTGGCGCACTGCAACTGTGGTACCACTTCACAAAGGCGGTGCCTCCACCGACCCTGGAAATTACCGCCCATTAGCTTGACAAGCCTTATCTGCAAAGCCATGGAGAGGATCATAATGGACCTCATAAATAAAGACATAGGGAATTTGCAGACTTTGGATCCAACCCAGTTTGGCTTTGTCAAAGGCAGATCATGCCTTTTAAACTTGGTTGACTTTTTCAAACAGTCACCAAAGCCATTGATGAGGGAAAGGCAGTCCATACAGCCTACCTCGATCTGGCTAAGGCCTTCGATACAATACCCCATTCGGGTATCATTGAAAAACTCATCAGCTTAAATGTCAACCCATACATCACAAGATGGGTTGCAAACTGGCTGAGTGACAGAACCCACAGGGTCAGAGCTGCTGGCGCCATGTCAGACTCAAAGCCTGTCACAAGTGGTGTCCCACAGGGCTCAGTCCTGGGCCCACTCTTGTTTGGCATCTACTTTCAAGCAAACACAGGAGGGTTATGACAAAGTTTGCAGATGACTGCAAACTTAGTAGAAAACACATCTGACACAGATATCCTTCAGAAGGGTCTCACAGAAACGGATAACTGGTGCCAGAGCCACGGCCTAAAGTTAAATGCCAAAAAATGCATAGTCATACCCTTCGGGAAAAACAAGGTTACCCCTAGCTACCAAATAGGTGGCAATCCACTGAGCACAGAAGAAGTTATCAGGGACCTGGGGACCCAGGTTGATAGTAGTCTGTCATTCGACACCCATGTAGCTAAAGTAGTTAGGAAGACCTTCTACATTGCCCACCTTATCATGAAGGGATTCTCATCTAGATCAAGGGAGGTCATAGTCTCCCTTTACTCATCACTCATCAGACCAATGATTGAGTACAATGCCCCATTCGGAATGTATCTGACCCGACACTTGCAGCAGCTGGAGAGGCCACAAAAGTTCCTCACCAAAAGGATAAAGGGTCTCAAAAATCTGTCCTATGCTGCCCGACTGAAAGAACTCCAGCTCTATTCAGTCGCTACCGCTTGCTCAGAGGTGACCTTTGCCTAACATACAAGGCCATGTCAAACCCAGATTTGATGAATATGCTTCACCTCAAAAATCTAGTCCATCAGAGCCACAAGGCGGAGACTTAAACCTTGACACGGCTATTAATAGGACGTGCTGGAGGGATAGATTCATCACCCAAAGACTCCCTATGCTGTGGAACAAAATCCCGGTACATGTGAGGCAGAGCACCTCGCTGGCCTTGTTCAAGAGAAATCTTGACCAATGGATGGGAGATCGCAGATATACCCCAGGGATTACCTCAGTGTCACTGCTCGACAGAGGCACAGAAAAATAATGGGTATAGTTCCCCATACTAAAGGGGTGGCCTAAGCCACAAAACGATGGGCTAGGCTTGTAAATGCCCTCGGGCAGATAGCCTAGTATGAACCTATGAACCTATGAACCTATAAAGTTTGATGCTCACTTTGTATGGAGGGACTTTTACAGCACAATGCAGGCAAATCATAGCATTGCTGAAACATATATATGTCCCTTATTTTTATTTACAGATATTGTAAATAAAAGTCCAACTACTGATCCTTATGGAACATTAATAGCACCACGTATGGATCTCCAGATGTCGATATTCTGCAGCTCACACTCTATATCCAGACAGTGAAACAGTTTTTAAACAAAGTCAGAAAGTTAATAATTTCATTGTGCTTTACCGCATCATTTTGCAAGTTCCATCCCAGCTACCCTTACACACTTTAATAATCAGCCAGCCACAAGCGTTGATACTTTTCTTTTGACCATCACCTGCCAAGCAACCTTCTTTTATGGTCTCCTACCTTTTTTCCTAACCTATACTTAGCCCCACTGGATGAGGCCACCTTGATGGGGTGAAAAAGAAGAGTGGAATAGTATAGTTTGCTTGCTACTACCCCCCCCCCTCCCAAGATTGTTCTGTCATATTGGAGTGGGAAGGGAGATGTGAATAATTCACAGGGGTGGGAAGGAGGTAGCTGCTTACATCATTTCATACGATGTTCACACAAGAGCTTTTTCTGCTAATCCTCATCTCCTCCTGATGTGCTAGGCGATGTGATAGTTAGGCAAATAATAGTTTTGCAGGTAGTACCCCCATATATTTGGCAAAATATCTCTCTTAAAGCTTACCCAACTACCATAGTACTCTAGTCATTGCCCTAGTTTCATAACCAGGACTTGTGAACTCAGTGTGCCCTTAACTCATCACCACACCTACCCCCTAGAAAAGGCAATTAGGGAGTACTTCCTTATTTCTCTTCCTCAGAATCCGCTTCAGCAGGTGCCTAAAATGTTAAATGAACTAGGGTCTCCTGGGCAGTAGTCACAGCATTATCCATCAATGAAAACTACAAAAATAAAACACCTTAATTAACAGTGTGCTTTGCATAGTTTTAGTTAAATATACAGAACAGATACATGCTTGCACAGGGAAATTTTGATGAAAACTGACAAATAGGCAGTTACCTTTAGAAAACTACTAAACACTATTTATATATGCCTATACACCTTACTATCTAAAACAGTGACCTAAACTGGTAATTGATAACTTATAAATGTACACAGTAGTTAAAGAAACAGGTATAAAATTATACAACCTTGAGTTTACTGTGCCTGCAAGAAGCAAGCTTCCGTTCATCTCCTCTCTCTCTCCCAATAACCACATAAAAGTTTCCCCCCCCCCCCAAAAGTTCATGTATATCTGGCTAGGTCAACATTTTATATCTGTGCCCAAAGGCTGTCTTTACATGGAAAATTCATATTTAATAATATTGCTTCTCTGACAGGTGGAATAACTTATGCAATACTAGCCCCAGAGTAGTAACATGTGAAAAAGTTTAATTTGCAATATCTTTGCTACACTTCTACGGAAAATTCCATGCCTTAGTTTTGTACAGATTTTCCACACATTTGACTGTCAGACTGATTACATAAAACCAAAGGAGAGGCACAATCTGCTTACCTCAGTAGCACCTCCACCTTTAGCTAGTAAAAAACACTTAAAAGTGCAGTGCTAAGGTATATTCCTTACTCGGTAGTAAGGCTTAACATGGTTTCCATCATAAGGCAAAGATACTTTGGAAAAAAATATCTGTCTCCGGTGAGCTACCCACAAAGCTATATGAACTATATTTACTCCTACAGGAAACAACTATAGAAGAGCATTGGCATTTTAACTTTAATTTATTTGCAAAAAAAATCGTAATAAAAGTTATGTTCTGTTGACTACAGCTAATTGTACAAGTTAGCAGAAAAAGTTAAGTTTCCCTCTGGATCAAATAACTTAACTGGGAATAGGGGCTTCACATTGGTTCAGACCAAAGTTAAATTCAAAACAGCATCCAAATGGAGTGTACAAATCTATTTTCTGGCCCCCAACCTTGGACCTAAATTAGTCCTCATTTCCCAATGCATTTGATCATGCTTTGTTACAGGGAGCAGAGAAATGATGCCATATACCTTTTGACAAGCAGGCTCTCCATTTTGAACAAGAAGCCCTTTTGATGCATCCTAGTGAGCTTACTGCTTCCTTGAAATCTGAGATTTAGGAAGGAAGAGGACACAGACAGCTGTGGAGAGGACTTTTTATAATGGAAGGGGGACCTAAATGCAGTGGAACATACAATAACAAGCAAAAGAACTCGTCATGGAATTCTGTCACTGACCATCACTACAAAAAATGGTAACAATTACCAAAAATGAAAATAGCAGTCTGTTTTGTAAGAGAAAATAATCAGCCTGCATCACACAAGGAGATATCTGCCTACATTCCTGCCCATGTGAAATGTACATATGGCCCCCATGCAATTTATTGAATGTGTATTTGTTAATAAATTACAGGACAGTTCATTTTGCTAAATGTTCGAATTTCTGAATGTCTGTGTTGCCAGAAGTAAGATGGGTTGTGGTAGGGTGGGAGCGTCTGTACTTGTGTCTGTGAGGTTAGGGTTAGGAAAGGCATTGTGTATATATGTGTGTGTGTGTGTGCATGCGAGTATTTGCATGTTATGGTTATGTTAAGGGATATATTCAGTTCTGTGTGTGTACATTTATATATAGTGTGTGCCCAAGCTGTCTTGTGCAGTGGTAGTGTTTTGGAAAGTTTTTTTTTTTTTAATAAGGTAAGGTGTACGGTTAGGATGATCAGACTTTATTAAGGTAGTATAGAAGATAAAGTTATGTAGGCCATCTCAAATAACTACTACATACACATCAAATCTCATCAGCAAAAGGGGCTCCTGTCGATTCATAAACATCAGTTTTGGCAAACAAACGGATCAGAGAACATTCACTGAAACTATTTCACTGCTGTTGTGCAACCACACGGGGAGTGCAGCCCTCTGCAAAAAAATTATCTGGAGCTTCAGTGAAAGTATTTTCACTGCACTTTTTTTGTGTTTACTGCATTTGGTTATTCAGCATGCTTCCCAGCAGTAGTAAGTTTTGTCTTTTAAATCTTTATTTTAATGAGATCACGTCTCATAATTAAATGCATTACAAATTTGAGGGAGGTAGCAGTAACAATAAAAAGAAAACAGAATATCAAAAAATTCACTATGATAAATCTACATGGGATAATGTTTTTTCATAGGTTCATACTAGGCTATCTGCCCTAGGGCATTTATAAGCCTAGCCAGAATGTGTTTGGCTTTTCCCATTTTATTTTATTTTGCTATGCCCTTTTTTTTTCTACAATATACTGTGCTGCTGCCTAGTGGTGACACCAGACAGAAGGAGGGGTAAACCCATCGATCTCCCATCCACCATCTCATCATTCCTGAGTGAGAGAGAGAGTCAATGACTGGGATGCCTAACTGGATTTTTATTTCAAGGGGGAGGGAGGGGAGCCTCTGGGCATCCCTCCATATGTCCCCAGTGTTTCAGTGCTTTATTTCAGTGCTGAGGTTCAAAGTCTCTGGGATTTGTGGATTTTTTGGGATTTTCATGTGTGATTAATTCCATGTCCATTAATTCTTTATCACCCTGTTGAGCACAGCAGGCACTGATTCAGGCACTATGCCACTGAGTAGAGCTGGAGTTTCTTTAACCGGGCAGCATAGGGCAGCGGTTGGCATCCTCCTGAGCTGGTTGGACTTTGTTTTGGTGTACTTTGCGGTTTTGGGGGGTAGTTGCCTTGTCTTGTAATGTACACATCCCAAAAGCAGGCCAATGATGAATTAGGGGCCTGATAGAGCCTGATCCTCCCTGATCCCTGATGGCCATGATAATGTCCTCATGAAAATTGTTTATATCGTCCTTGTTTTCTAAGGTGTTTTATCAACCATGCTTGTTAGTTAATATCAAATCATCAACTTGGGTCCCCAGGTCCCTAATTACATCTTCTTCTTCTGTACTTTTGCCAATTCCGTTTTTGTTTTGTTTTGACTTTGTTTTTGAATGTTGGATGACTATAAGGCATTTGCACTTTAGCTTGAGGCCTGGAGCCTAGGCACCAGTGGCAGTTGTCTATGAGGCCCCTTTGAGAGGATGCTTGTGTCCCCTGGATAGTGTCGAGTACCAGAGCCCAGTTTGCAGTCATCATGCGCTCTTGGTCAGCCTCCTGTCCTTCGAACCTGTACCTCCCTAGAATATATACCTAACAAGAGCTCCCCTGATGACACCTTGTAACCACTGTAGCTCAGAGGGTCTTCTGACCTTAAGTCCACACAGGTTTGTAACAATAGCCAGATTGTGGGACATTTGGTTTTGTCCAGTTTATAATCCATCTAATCTAGTGAGGTGAGATATTTAAGCTGCCATGGGGGTGATTTTGGTCAGTTTGGGTAGAAGGGTCCACCATATCATGCCGAGGTCCATATAGGCTATATGGACCTATATGTTACGTCATGTAACTTAGACCCCAAAAGAAAGAAGTTCTGTCCATTAATGGACTACGAAGACGAACTAAACTTATTTTTTATTTACATTTTTATACTAGATATGCATTATAAAGTCATAACAAGATGTCATCACAGACCTTTAAATTAATGTTTGTCTTCAAAAAGTAATGTTGACACCCTCCTCATAAAAGGGATGAGGATAACAAAACGAATGACAGGTAGAGCCTTCAAAACAAGTCAGGTTGCAGTGTTGAATCAGAGGGACTAATATGGCATCACACTCCTGTAATGATCTAATATGCATACATATTTCTAGTGTCTTTTATTCAGCCTAAAATCAATTGCTTTTTTAAGCATGTCATAGCAAGTAGTTATACTTTGTTTATAAAATAGACCTTAATAAAATGTTTCAAACATTTTTGTAATTACAGATTTTTTTTTACGTTTACTGTATGTAGTCTGCACTGTACTGATAGCCACATCTTTAGTTTATATAACACTTTTGCTATGCTACAAGAAGCATTCAGTACTTCATGTTACTGAAATGTAGTACTGTAATAAAATAATTACTCAAATCCGACTCTAACTTAGTAATGTGGCTTTGACAAACACATCACCCTTAATGCATGGGTTAACCAGGAATACTACAAAGAAACAGAGACAGACAGTACTACAAGGTAGCTATTATAATTGAAATAAAGAAGAAATGCTAACATTTACCTCATCAAAAACACACATTTCAATGCTTACACATTTTCATCTATGTGGAGAAGGCAATCTAGACATGTTTCAAAGGAATGGAGAAACAGTACACAAATACAGAAACTTAGTGGAGAGTCAACAATAATGCTAACTTTTTGATCTATGCAGAAGTATGGATTCTTCTAATGATATGTGACCAGGGAGCACTAATTGCATGCCATCAAAAAGGGACAAGTGTGTTGATAAGGGAAAACACTGCATATATATTAAGATCAAAATGAATGCATGGCAAAGATGTGCATGCTTTGGGGAGAGGATAGGACAGGGATAATTCTGCTTTCACTTTTTCTGCTGCTTACAAATTACTGTAAAACTGCTGTGAACACTACTTACATTCAGTAGCCTGGAAAGGTATTCATGAACAGTGCTCAGTTATCACAGTTTGTTTTGTGTACTTGTTTTAATATGTAGACATCCTAATTTTATTTCCTGTTATGCCTATTTCTCCACATTGCTTTTCTCATGATTCACTCTGTCCAGTATTTCCCTTTAGAGAGATCTGCTGACCAGGCTAAATGATAAATTTGCATCGTTTGCAGAAGTCTGCGCTACCGGTGGGAAAGCAGTTTTTTTTTTTTTTTTAAATCTTGCTACCACAGTCTGACTCCAATATTCAAACACAGAGGCAACAATCTTTCACGTTTAATGTTTAAAATACAACAGCAAGGGGTGCAAGTGTTGACTAAATTCCTCCTGCAATACATAAACACCCCCGAGTGTTTGCAATGAGTTTCACAGGCTCTTCTGCTTTAACCCTTAGAATGCAGACTGCAGTAATTAATTATTTTTTTATACAAAGGAATTTACTACCGGTCCAAACCACAAATACAGACTGAAGGTTTATAGGAATGCATCAAATGCAATGCATCACTGTGTAAAACAGAAAAAGACACATTAGCAACAGTAAATGCAACACTTCAGTATGGACAGCTAAATCACAAGACACCTTTTTCACCTTATACCCAAGTTAAGCAAACTACAATGTGCATTAGTGGCTGCAGTCCCAAAGCAGCCAGGACTCCACACTCAGCTATTATCTATCTTCAACCCATTCTGTGAATCTTAACTACTGGCTAGTTAGTTTTCATGTTCCTTCAGTAATGAGACAGATGATACAGCATGCACTCACACAACACTGTTCCAGTATTTCAGAGCATCTCACTCTACCTTTCTCTTTCTGAATTCAACTAAATTACCGTTTTGTAAGCTGCAACATATGACTCCTCCCACAATCCATATATACTGAACTCTTTGCTTAGTCACCTCACCCACCTTCATGTCACAACTTCCCACCAAGGCACCATCTCAGATGATCTGTAGTAGCAAATAATTACTTTCATTTCAAAAGGCAATTACGAACCCATCCACCTACTGTTGCTTGTAGGAAAGGCAGCTATGCTAACAACAAAATGTAGGTACCTCCCTGTGAAACAAAAGGAGATACTGTCAGCCCAGCTATCTGGAATTTTGTAAATAATTATATGCCATTTCTGAATATTAATATGATTTATATAGAAGTGTGACAGAAATAGATACTGCCAACCCAACTATCTGGAATGTTGTAAGTGGTTGTGTGTCATTTGTAAATGTCAACATGATTCATATGCTTGTGTTGCAAATGCACTGGAGCTTTGTCATATAAGATGATTTGTACAGACTTGTGTGTGCTGAAGAAATATTTTGTAAAGTACTAAGCAGAAATGTATATACACTATTGTGGCTGTTTAGATGTATATATTTTAACAGGGGGGACTGAAACACAGGAGGTTAATTTCAGAAGAATAGCTGAAAACTTAAATTACTTTATAACCGCATAATAAAAGATGTTATCCCTCAGTTTCAGTCAACAGGAGGCAGAATGTCTGTACTAGAGAAGTTTTTTTGTATGGTCTTTAAATGTGGAGGAATGTAAATTATTTTACGACTTTGAACATTGGCCAAAATATCTGAGGTCTATGTGTTTTCACAGGTTAGATGTTAAATGCTACAGCTGAATCAATGGTTGCGAGTCTGGAAACTGAAGTCAGAATGACAAGAAATTATGTCAATTTGCAAGTATCCCAGCAGTAATATTTGGGATATTAATTTAAGCACTCAGAGAGAGAATGAGCACTCTGTATTTTGTCTATGACCCGATAAGAAGACAAATTCACCATACTTGCCTTGCTCTGTAAGTAAGTTAACTAGGTACATTCATTTCTTTTACATATAGTCAGGAATATAGCAGAGCTTAATTTAGATGTTTTTCTTTATTTATTTGAGACTGTCCTGCAATGTTGTTTTAAGTATTTACTGAGATTTTGAACTCTGATGTAAATGATTATTTATGGAGTATTTTCTTGTTCTTTTAGTATTTATTAATAAATCATTGTGGCTGATATTTGAGAGATATATTAAGTTCTGAGTACTTGCCTATTTATTTGGTGACAGTGTGGGCCACTCCTAATAGCCTTGCTCTTGGTCAAACTGCCATTTGTATTGACAGTAAAATTACACAGCAAGATTGTTAAGGTCCTTAAAGTGGCTGTTAAGAAGTGCCTGGTGGCAGTAATAACTGCCTTATATTCTGGGCAGAAAGGGGCATAGCTACTAAACCTATGCCAGCCTTTCCCCGGTGTGTGTGTGTGTGTGTGTGTGTGTGACCTCAAAGAGTGTGTGTCAGCTACTTTGGTAGGGACACGAAGCACTGGCTGGACAGAGAGGGTGCTGGAGGCCTTGGCTTGGTCACTCAGCTGAGATTGCAACTCTATAGTTGTGCCAGTGGGGAGTCTTACTGGGGATCTGGAGAAACCAGCCCCAGACTGACTGTGGTCTCTGTGTGCACTTAAGGGAAACTGCACTTGATGCAGAGAGCTGCAACTGGAAATACTGTGTGTGTACCCGTCATCCTCCCAGTGTGTACGTTCCCCACTGTTGTCAGTGGTGAGGATTGAGGCTCCTTGATTAGTGGGCCAGTGGTGGGGCATCACACCTTGCTTAGAAATTCTACAATTATTTTCAGGACCCACTTACTATACAATTCTTACACATACTTCCATCTCCTTCAGGTCTCCCGAATTCATCTTATGTTAACAGTAGTCAACTAACCTCCTAAGCTCCTCCAGTTGCATTGCGTCATCAATGCAGCTGGCATGGTGATGCAATTCCAGGAGCTAAGTAATAAATAAAATAAATATCAGATCAGGAACAGTTCAAAGAACAAATGTACATGTGTGCGCGCACACATGTATATATCTGTCACACACAGATACATACACACACGTAAATAAAACAGTTACTTTTAACACTGGCTGCTCTACATAAATCATGAAAAGGGGGTGAAACCAGATATTAATGAATGGAGTTTTACCTGGGCTTCAAATTGGAAAGCACCAAAGAAATCAGAACAGCCAGGAGGAGTGACTCTACCCCAATTAACAACTTAAATAATAATAAAAAAAAAACAGAAATCGAGGGTCAAGTAATTTGGCTTTTAAGGATAAGTAATTCTGTACTTGTGACAGTTCTAAGACCTAAGTGTCCTTATCTTAAGGAAATACATGATTTCATGAGCTCATTCTAATACTCCTAGGTGTTGAAGTACAGTTTCACAGGATATGAACTTTCAAATTTTTGTAACACTAAACTAAGATGTGCCAATATAAATCTCAGATTACTCCATTACTGAAGGCTGATGGTTTCGGTAATCAATGGTGATTTTCAGTTCTACAGACCTAAAAAATGCCAAGCAATTTAATTTGTACTCATTTCGTACATTTTGTTGACCAGGTTAACTCTGCAGAATCAGGCCCAATTCCAGAGGGGACTTGTGGGAAATTCTGGCAAATTACAGGCTTGGGATTAAAAAAAAAAAAAAAAAGTGATGTACAGGTTGTTGTGCACGATCTGAAATTTATACGGGAAAGCAACATAATGTACCAGACTACAAAAACAGAACATGCAAAAAGGATACAAGCAACAGCTGAACAGCACAGACTAAGTTGTTGTGCATCATTTAACTTTAGTAACACAAAGTAAATGAAACTTCATTGTGAATTGTTATATATACAATGTAGCGAACAACAATAAAAATTTGCAGATGGGTAAATTGCAATTAATTGATTGCATAAAACAAAACGCACACATGCCCTAACACTGCCTAGGAAAGGCAGAAATTATCAGAGTAGTGTAGATAAATACTTTAGACACACAATGCATTAATATACTATGTGAATTAAGAAATATGTTTAGTGATTTGGGAAAGATGTTAAAGATGGTTAGGGATAATCAAGAATGGGGTAAAACAGAACATGAAAGAAGTTAAAGCATTGCTGTGTTTAGTACTGACTAAGAAAGCTATAACTAGAAAATATACAAAGGCAAGCTATCAATAACAGTGATGAAAAAAATTACAGACATTAAAAACGAAACACTGGGAACTATTGGAGATCAGAAACAGAACTTCATAGTGTGAAAATGGGCTGTATGCAAAACTGCCAAAGATGTTTGCAATACAAAGACAGAAGTCACTGGTCCAGTCGTTACGACTCAGAGTGTAAATTAAATAATATGGTCAGTAAATAACTCCTAATATCATGTTAGATTGCAAATAGTTAATCTGTGTTTAATTGTTTTTCTTTAATGTGCAATGTTAAATCAAACATAGGATTAAGACTGTACCACACATAGGATCTGCACAGTATGGTTTCACTGAATAAAGTCAAAATGATGAGTGAAAGCAAGCAAATGTGTGGAAGGGTTTCAATGGAAAGGGCTAAGCCAGTATAGCTGTACTCTTTTACAAGTTTCAGTATAGACCGGTTAAGTGGCAAAGCACAAAGTTGGATGTGGGAAAGTGGATGGATATTGATGTATATTAGAATATAAACTAAGGAATGTTAAAAAACAAGAATATGATCTCAGAGGTTTTTGTTTTACTATACAAACTCCATTATACCGTTCAACCTTCTATTGTAGTATGGATCAAGCTTTTGGTTACCTTTTTAACTTTTTTGTTTTGCAGTAAAGTTTTCATATAAAAAAGTGAGGAAGAAGGCAGAAGATACCTTACAGTAAGGAGGGGAGAATAACAGAGGTGTTAGTTGTTGAGTGGACAGGTTAATGGAAGGCAGGAAGGATATGGAAATATTGCAGAGTTATTAGTAAGTAAAGGTTATAATTAATGTAGTGGTCTACATTAACAGACCAAAGCAATTTACACTGGGTACATTGACAACAGATTGGGTGGAAGCTGAGTTTGCTGTCAGGATTATCAGATGGTGCCACATAAACTACTGTATGTTGGGTTACTAATGCCTACTTGATTTTCTCAGACAATGTGGGAGCACAGGCATACCAACAGGTGTGGGAACACCAGCATACCAACAGGTGTATCCCTAGTCTATAAATAGAAGCTAAGATTTCTGGATTTGTTTATGGAAAGGGCATAAAACTACTGCACTTCTTGGACCTTATTTTTACAGTGGAATCAGAACAGGTAAACATGCACATCAGTATCTTAAAAAAATCAGAATGTCCCAGAACAATACTCATAAAAAGCTTCTGACAAGTAAAGTGTGGCTCAAAAATGCCGACACCACATCTCACTCCAACACACTTTTATTTAAAGAGGGAAAAACAGTGTAGTACTCACCACTTTATTCACTTTGGGATATTAGAATACACCAATTAATTAAGTTACAGCAATTAACTGCATCAGCTACAAGAAACTCAACCTGACATATCTGGTTTCTGTCTGCAGACAGCAAATGCTCAATGCAGTTTTGCTCTAAGACATTTTAACTGTGACATTCTGAATAATTTTCCTTTTCTTTCCTCAATGGACATCATCTACATCACAGTGGAACGTTAGACGTGTGACAGCACTCATTTCATCTATAAACACTACTGCTTTACATTAAACTATCAACACTATAATTTCAGTGGCAGTATTCACTAAGTTGATTTAATCCACAAATAAATTTAAAAAGTGGCAGTGGAATCGCTTTTGAATGATAAGTAAATTAAATACTTAATTCCTAAGCAGCAGTTAGGTTTAAATCAGTGAAACTGCAATGCTAATGATGCAGTACACTGTAAAGCAATATAGTGCTAATGTGTTTTTCACACTTCTTCCTTTTTATTATAACCACAAGCAATTCATGCTTCCTTTCTTTAATGCACAGTTTCAAATTACCCCCAACCAAAAGTGAAATCCAAGGACAAAACAAAACATAGTTGCTGGTATGTACATACAACTAGTCAAGTCCCTTTTAAAAGTACACTATCATTGAAAAAGCCTGTCAGTATGTGACATCAAGATGCCTATACTGCTTTTGTAAATAGGACTGCCAGTTAGTAACATAGTTCTGATTTTGTTATGATACTTTGGTAAGGGAGGGCTTGTGCCTTCCTAAATCACCCTTTTTCAATACTAAACATCAAGATTAAGGGAGCAGGGCCCTGTGAAGTAAATACAAACATACTATTTCAAAATATTTCCTGAAGTGCTAGTATACTTTAAGAAGTAAACAATCATCATTTGGTACTGCACCAAAGACGATAAACAGGTCTAGATGACACAGAAAACAGAGAATATACAGTACTTGTTCTTTCTGCTCAAAGAAATGCAACGTACACATGATAATTATATGTTTATATAAACTACTACAGTCTTACAGAGAATGATTAAGTATAATATAAACCTGTCCAAGGCAGACAGCTATAAGCAATGAAAACAGAACTAAAGCAATCACCAATACATTTCTAACAGGCACTGTGTCTGCTCTCAAAGAAAGATGATTTAAATAATTCATATACAATTGTTTCTTTAATAGGATATACAATCTAAACAGCCAGCTTAAAACAAGCAAAATGGCCAACGCTGATTCTGCAAATTAATATGCGAATTCGGAGCTACAAGAGTACGACTCTGCCCTTACTACACACTAAACTCTTGACTACTGTGCCAAATTGGGTTGCCACCTTTTCAAATGCCCAAAGTGGGACATTTTTGTAGAAACATGAGATTTTGAAGAACTAAACCTGCCCACGGCCAGTGCAAAGTACAGAATTTCACTTTTTTTACACAAATAAAAGCTCGTTCTTTTAACACTTGAGCAAATGCTTATGCCGTTTCATATAACATTTAGGTGTTTCAGATACAAAATAGCTGTATGCAACTATTAAAGAAAACTTGGGAAATATATTTTGTCCTAAAATCTCAGGTCATTTGCCATTTTGTAGTTTTTTTTGCGGGACACAACTGCCCAAAGAGGGACAGGTGGTAAAGTGCTAAATCATTCGAGACCAATACGGCTGCATGATCCTACTATATCCTCCTTAAATCTAACTCTCAAATTCCAGGTATTCCAAAAATAAACCCATCTTCGTGGAAGAAAGTTCAGTGGAAACTTTTTTTTAAATAAAAAAATGGAGAAGATACTAAAAATAAAGCCTACGTTTACGAAACAACCACTGTGAGAAAGTGATCAAACAAAAATAATCAGAGGCAAAAAAGGGGAACTCAGATTTTTAAAGAATAAAGACAGACACCTGCGACAGATTGTACTCTCATATACCCCGTACAGAAAATCACAACACAAATTAACACTATATCATACAAAATTTGAGACTCCTTCAGACACCAAGCAGTTTAAAATGCGCATATCAATGAAAAAAATACCCCCTCCCACAAACAACATTAAGTACCGTTATCTTGTTCTGTGTATAATGTAATAGTACAAACCACTACTATTTTACCTCATAAAATTACACTCACATTTAGCTTATTTAAACAAGCGTTTTATTACCATTGTCATAAGGGAGAGACGGGTTGTTCTACCAAAACACTACAACCCCTGCTTGCCCCTATGCATCCCAACTGTGCTTACAGAAAGCGCCAGATTTCCGTACGTTCGCGCTGCGGCTTCCGATTGCTTGGCTCAGAACGTTGCGATTGGCTCAAATATGCCCCTCTGTATCCCAGTAGCTTTAGGTATTTCCTGAGTGCTGCTGGGAGTTTTCGATTGTCTGTAGTAGTTTAGGTAAGCACGGAAGTTATGGACATGATGATCTTAAATAAATTAGGTTTTAATTATTATAGTAGTTTTTGTTTTCCCTTAGAGGTTGTATTCAAAGAGTGCCTTTGGTTTTCTTTCAGTTACATGTTTTTCATTTAATACTGCTTTTTAATTGTGGAAACTGTGCAGTAGCAAGTGTTCGATATGGCAGCATTAAAACGGTTGTAAAAGTTAAAACGAACATTAAAAAGTAACGAGAAACAAGGCATCTACTGCACAGTACAGCAAATCATGTGGGCACCTTACTGTATCAAATGTAGTACTTAGGTGATTGAGTATCAGCCTTTCAGCAGTCCATATTTTGGTCTTTCTTTCATAAATTGTTGGCTTTCTGGACAATCTTTGAGGATTGGAGTCACTGAGTTATAGACATCTGAGTTTCACACTTTGTATCCTTCAGGAAATGCCTGGTAATGCAGGGTTACTAGAATAACAGGTTTTGCAAGTAAGTTTATAAAATCTGTATTTAAAATCTGTTCCTATTTTATGCCTCTTGTCCCCACCATTATTTTTGTCTTTGTCCAGGTCTGCTCTTGTGATTAGAGGTAACATTGAGTACCACATCATGCAATCACGCACAAAAAACACACGTGCAAGCCCACTTGAAGAAATATGTACAGAAACATACTGGAAGAAATATAGAGTATGAAAAAAACTGTTTAGATAGTACATGTTTGGCTATTATTTTGTGCACACTAGATTTTGAAATAAAGAGAATAGTTGTAAAAGTGGTCTTTTGCAAATTGTCTTTGACATTTTGTGGCTTTGTTTCATCAAAAGTGTGAAATGGGCACTAATTCCATTTGTGGGTTTGGAATGGAACATACACCATGTACCCAAGTTTTTATTTGGAGTAGACCAGAAGTAAACCTCTTTCTTTGTCCACCTCAGATTCTAGGACTGTGATGGGTGCGGATGTTCATTCTAATTTCATCACAGAACTGCCCTAAAAAGAACCTAGCAGTCTGGCACTGTTTATCTAGATATCACACATTTTGTAGTTTTTGCTGCTGTATTTGTCAGTACTGTGCACTTGATTCTTTTTCTCAGAAGCTGTTAGTGTATAGGCTGCCATATATCTTCTGAAAGCTGCTGTTTATTTGCCAGATTTCATTTTTACAGTGATTTGTCACTCCATCTTTTCTTTCCGATCATTACAGTAAGTCATTGCCCCCAACAGATAGCATGTCTTGCATTAAATTTTCAAGCAATAATCATGAATCCATCAATGCTTCACCGCCTGCCCCCCCAAAAACAGATTGTGATCTATTCCTTCAGCACACTGTGTGGTTAAGATGGGGAAGAGTTACCTGCCGAATTTCTTTTGGTCATTGAAGGAGTAATACTACCACTGTTTTGGTCTCCTCTGCTTTAGGGGTGTGTGGAGCTTTTTGGTCTCCTCTGCTTTAGAGGTGTGTGGAGCTTTTCTTTAAGTCTAGCTTTTGAATTTTCCTTAAAGTTGTTATTGCTTTGCTTTTAATAGGGGCGGGGATCCCAGCAAATTGTCACCTGTTTGTGCCTGCACCTAGTGGCAGCCTGCTTTTATAGCTTACAGATGGTGTCATCGCTGTTCTTGTCTGGTGTCTCAGCATTTGGTTTGTGGTGTATTTAGGTTGTCGTTCCTGGGTCGCCTATTTTAAGATTTATGGACTACTGTTTGTATTCAGCCTTATGGGGTATGAAAGTTTGTGCTTTTGTCTTTTGTTTTCTTAGCACCTTAACTGAATTATCGCTTACAACATAGGCATACATTTATGTATAAAAACAAACCATATTAACACATTCCTAGTTAACAAACATCGTACATCGTGTATGTTTTTTTTATAACTATTATCAGTCCAGCATTATATAAATTGCGCAGTTCATACCTTCCCTTAATTTTCACTCCTCCTCTAAAACATTCATGTTGCACGCATTATTCCCCGAATTTCTTTTTTTCTAGATAATTTGCTCCTACCCTTTCTTAACGATCACACTTCTAGTGCTTTTATTTCTGTTACAATATTCAGTGCTTCAAATACAGTTGGTTTAGACTGCGATTTCCATTTTGTAGTAATTGCTTTTATGATGGCGATGAGAAGCTTAGCAAGGTCTTTCTATGTCTAGGCATATCAGATCATGTATCCCAGCTCAAAAAAAAAAAACCTTTCCTTCATTACACCCATTTGTTTATCCAGCTTTTCTCGCAGAGTACTTTCCTATCATACTTCCAACATGTGCCATCTGCCTGAGGAAAAATTATTTGGAGTGTGCCTGGGTTATAAAATTACCTATGCAGATATGTCCAAGCAAAATCCTAAATCACACATTCCACCAGGGCTGAATGGCTTCATTTCTATCAAACCTATGCTGATTGAACGTAAATGAAGCTGGCTACTGCACTCTAGAATTCTATAGTTCCATACTTCCCTAGTAAGTTAGGATAGCAAAATTGGGCATTATGCCCCTTTTTTCTCTTAATTTGTTGTTAGTTATCCGGGCTTTTTCATTATTTATAGCCCTTTAGGAGTTGGATGTATAAGCATTTAATGCTAGGGACATCTTGCCACCTTGGAAGTTGTTGTTTAATATTACATTATATGCTGGATTTACTACACAGCATTAATTCTATATTAGGGTATATATTCCCTATATTACAGATGTTCACGATGGAATAGATAAGCATAGTTATTGATATTTAGGTCATATATACAGGTTTTTTATATTTTAAAATTTTTATTTTATTGATTTATACTATATTTTATATCCTAGAGTAAGGGTATGTTTTAACTTGATAGAATGGCGTTTTGAGATTAGCCTTTGGTTCCATATATATACATATATAGCAAGGGTATGTTTTAGTTGGATAGAATGGCGTTTTGAGTAACTTTTTATCCTATATATATATTTGTTTTGGTATATAACCCTGCATATTCATCTGGGGTGACATTCCTCTTTCATGAGATGATGGATTAGAACTGCCCCTTTGAGTTTTGCAACACTGATATATAGGATCAGTTGCGATTTCCAAAGGAAGCATTATGGAGATGTCTTTTGATTAAGTATCTTAATATTGTTGTCCTATAAGGGTACATATTTACATATATATTTCTATACCATAGATATATTTTTTATCTGTTGTTTGTTGTGAATATGTTTTTGTTGTGTGTTCTGTTTTATGATACACACATATATATTTTTATAGTATATTCCCTAAACATGTTGTGAAGTATACTACTATGTAATCTAGGAGTATATACAGAACTTTTTTGTAGTTTTGTAGTTTTTCGGTATTTTTCAGACACACAACACGTTCTATATTTCATGTAAAATAGGTATCAGTATGATTGTAATGTTGAATTAACTATGTATTTTGTAACATGATTTCTCCTAGTGCGTATGAAACTGTATGAGGTATGCGTAAATATACAGATACTGCCTTTACCACACTACTAGAGAATTAATATACGCGTTTGCAGCGATCTTGGTTTTATTTTGATATATATATTTTTTTCATGTTTACTTACTGAAGTTTATATGTAGGATATAAAATTTAGTAATAGAAAAGATACATTTTTATATGCCTTAAATATGGTGGTTAGGATCCGTAAGAAGAATGTATATAAATGCTGGACCTATAATAAATTTCCTTAGTTGCCGGTCTCTACAGTCTTGCATTAGGACCGTGGGGACAGCTTTTTAGGTCGGGAGGTACTCCCTACAGAGAATCCAGACATGTGACTCCAACAGCGAATAGGATGATGTTTAACTTGCAATGGCAAACATTTTGTTGATGCTTCTTCGTGCAGCTTTTTTCCCGATGGTGGAATTGTCTTTAATAACTTGCATTATATAGAACTTCTTACAATTAAGGTAGGGAATCTAGTTATGTTTATATGAGTTAAGAGACAAGGAACACTATGATAATATTTTGCTGAATGAATCCTCAGCATGCGAGGGATGTGTTCACATTTCTGAATGCCATATGCCATGTTGTCAATGCTTTTGTTTAAACAATTTTATCAACTATGCATTTTTGTATTATGAGCTTGTATATGCATTCTTTATGCCTGAAGTCTGCAGCGTTTTGTCTTGTTAGAGAACTCTAGCAACGCTTTGAAATGTTTTGCGATGAGTGTGAGTGCTGCACTTTAGAGAATGAACCGTATTGAGTTTAAACTGCATTTGAATGTAATGATGGCTTTAAATTGATAAGAGGCAATTAAGCTTTATTTTAAGTTAATGAGCCCGCCAAAAGTTGTTTAGTATAAGTACTCTGGAATTATTTTATGTCATTGTATCTGATGAAGCATAGTTTAACTATGCGAAAGCGCTTATTCTCTGTTTCCAATAAATGATTTTTTACATATTTCTATCGTGGATATTTTCAGTTTGTTTGGAGTTTGATTTGGGACTACTCTATAGAAGGATTTATTCGTGGTGACAGTTCTCACTCTTTGGACTTCATTATTGCTTCTTTTTTGGTGAGAACGTCTTCAGTATTGAGTTGTGTTTTCTACATTTATTGCTTATTCTGCATTTTTTGCTCACAACTCAATCCACACGATGGAAGGCCAGAATGTTGGGACTGCTTCTAATCCAGGGTCGAGGGATTTGTCTCGTCTATGGACAGATTTATTCATACGTGAATTAAACCCTTTATTGTCACTGGACCTGAATGAAGTGGGGGCCCACACGTCGATGATTGATAATGGAGAAAATATACAAGAATTCCATGAGCAACTAAAAATGCTGGAAAATAATCTTTACCAACTTCAAAGGTACATGTGGCAAAGATTACATTTAGAAGCTTGCTTGCACCATAAGGTAGTCCCCAGAGGCATGCGGGTTTTCTGCATGCCCACGTATGGGGACTCCCATCCTTCCTTATTGAAGCAGTGGCAAGACTTGAATATAGGCCTGGGTTTTGACTATGTGAAATTACTTCTGAACTATTTTTCTCCACTGGAAACTGACCTTCGTGCTAGAACTGATGTGCTTTATCAAAGGTTAGTTGATAGCTTCAGCTCAGAATATTGCATAGAAAAACTTCAATTGACATTTACACAAGTTAAATCTTTTGGTGAGAGACTATGTAAGACCAAACAGCACAAATTAAGGAGAGATCTGTTGGATTTCCAAAATGGTCATGTCTTTGTATGGCCTAGGTACCAAGATGGTCAGGCCAAGTCTATGCAGAATGTACAGAAGCACAGTAATGTGGCAGCAAGTGTTGAATCTACTAATAATCTGTTTCAACAGCTTAACAACTCTCAATTTATTCCACAGTCAGTGGTTTCTTCTAATAGGGTGAGTGCTTTAGACCCTATAGATTTTCCAACCACAGACACACCTCCACCTAATCAAGAGGCCATACAAGGCTATAAGAATCCAGGAGCTATACCTAAAAGTAGTTGTACACCAGGCACCTCGAATCCATCTTTTTTACCCTATCAAAGGAAGTTTGCCCCCAATTCCAGGGGAAGATCCAGCAGCAGGGGACCAAGAAAACGGAAGTCTTCAGAAGAAGGGAATATGGTCAACAGAAGAACCAGGCATTGACTCTTGTGTTTAATTTTTCTAGCCATAATATGGACACAGCTATGCATAGCCTTCTTAATAGAGGACTTACATTTATTCCGTCAACTAAAACATCACTAGAGGACACTCTTTTGGACCTAAGATTATTTTGTAGACGAGTTTGCCTAAGGTTGTTTTTCCCGACTGATGATACTAGGATGAGTGAGGTAATAAAATCTCGTAACATACTTAAAAATAATAGTACCTTTATACCTCCTATACATCCTATGGTGCAATGTTTTCTAGATCTATGCGAAAGAGATTTTTACACATTGTTTTCTTTAGCATGTAAAAACATAAAAGGAAGGTTTTGCAATCTCAATAGGGACGAATTTCAAGCCCTGGCTAAATTGAGAAGTGATGATAATTTGATTGTGAAACCTGCTGATAAAGGGGGGGGTGTAGTTCTGATGGATGTGGATGACTATGTGAATAGCATGAGGTTGCTATTGTTGTCTGATCAAAACACCTATAAGCACATCACTGCACAGCAGGTCTCTTCCATTATACTAACAGTTCATGAAAATGTATATGATTTATTATTATGCAGACAAATTAGTGTTGAAATGTATGAATATTTGTTAATATCTGATCCTGTCATTCCCATAGTTAAGGGACTCCCCAAGATCCACAAAGAGATTTGGCCTGTTCCGATGAGGCCTATTGTAGCAGGTGAGGGGTGGGTCACTGCCCATATATCGATCTTTTTGGAGAGCCTCCTACATCCAGTAGTGAGTAATTGTCACACAATTCTCAGTGACACTTACCAACTTATAGATAGCCTTAAGGGCCTACATTTAGAAATGAAGGACACAGAGTACCTCCTCATAACCATGGATGTGGAGAAACTCTTTACTTCAATCCCTAATGATATAGGGATACAGTATATTAGAGAGCTTTTGCATAAAGAAACACAGTATACAAATGATAGAATAATACTGATAACTCAGCTCCTTGACATAGTGCTTAACAACAATGTGTTCATTTTTGAAAATGACTATTATTTACAGGCATGGGGGGTTGCCATGGGCACCCCCTGTGCCAATAGTTATGCTAACTTGGTGGTCTACTGGTGGGAAAAGTTGTTCCTGTTTACCCACGAATCTTCCAGATATATAAGATACTACAGAAGGTTTGTGGATGACATACTTATAGTTTGGGAAGGTACGTCAGACAGTTTTCATCATTTCCTTGGTTATCTACAAACCACAACAGATTTCTTGAGGTTTACAGTAGAGATTTCAAGTTATGAAGTTAATTTCCTTGATGTCACGCTCAGGTTGACAAAAGAGGGTGAGGTTGTGACCAGGATTTACAGGAAAGCTGTATGGAAAAATGCATTATTAGCACCAGATAGCATGCACCCAGCCTATACCTTTCGTGGCATAGTCACTAGTCAATTCATAAGAGTATCTAGACTCTGTCAAAATAAAGATGATCTTCTGAATGAAGTTAATAATATGGAAACTCTGTTTAGGGATAGGGGATATGACATGACCATGGTTAGAAGGGTAAGAAATGAAATTTTTGGAGATTTAGAACATGATGCTAGTCTGGTATTCCATACCAAGAATGGACGCAGAATGGAAGCCACTATTGGCCCTAATATCCATGGAAAAAGGCTTAGCTATGTCATTAAATTCACCAATGAAGTGGAGAGTGTAAGAAGTGTGATTAGGAAGCACTGGAATGTCCTTTCAGTAAATAAAGAAATTAGCAATATTGTAGGACCTATACCAATATTTTGCTATAGAAATTGCAACAATCTTAAGAGGCAATTATGTAATGACCGGCAGGTCACGAATATAGGGAAATCCACTAGTCTAGCACTAGGGGACCTGGTCAGAAAAGGAACATATCCCTGTTTACACTGTCCAAGGTGTAAGAGTATTAGTAATACACAGACTTATCAACATCCTAGTATGAATTTTGTTTTCAAACCCAGGTACTATGCTGATTGTAATACCAAAAATGTGATTTACCTGGCCACCTGTTCTTTTTGTACAGCATTTTACGTGGGTCTAACTAAGAGAAGGTTAAGGGACCGCATCTATGACCACCTTTATGAGATCCGTAAACAGGAGGATACTAATGCTTTGGCCAGGCATATTAAAGAGTGTCCCTCTCATTTTTTCACTTTTAGGGTTTTGGACATAATTACTCCAACTTTAAGAAGAGGCAGTATTGAACAAAGGTTGGCTAGAGCCGAGTTACATTGGATATTAAAATTAGCGGCACACATTCCACCAGGGCTGAATGGCTTCATTTCTATCAAACCTATGCTGATTGAACGTAAATGAAGCTGGCTACTGCACTCAAGAATTCTATAGTTCCATACTTCCCTAGTAAGTTAGGATAGCAAAATTGGGCATTATGCCCCTTTTTTCTCTTAATTTGTTGTTAGTTATCCGGGCTTTTTCATTATTTATAGCCCTTTAGGAGTTGGATGTATAAGCATTTAATGCTAGGGACATCTTGCCACCTTGGAAGTTGTTGTTTAATATTACATTATATGCTGGATTTACTACACAGCATTAATTCTATATTAGGGTATATATTCCCTATATTACAGATGTTCACGATGGAATAGATAAGCATAGTTATTGATATTTAGGTCATATATACAGGTTTTTTATATTTTAAAATTTTTATTTTATTGATTTATACTATATTTTATATCCTAGAGTAAGGGTATGTTTTAACTTGATAGAATGGCGTTTTGAGATTAGCCTTTGGTTCCATATATATACATATATAGCAAGGGTATGTTTTAGTTGGATAGAATGGCGTTTTGAGTAACTTTTTATCCTATATATATATTTGTTTTGGTATATAACCCTGCATATTCATCTGGGGTGACATTCCTCTTTCATGAGATGATGGATTAGAACTGCCCCTTTGAGTTTTGCAACACTGATATATAGGATCAGTTACATTTCCAAAGGAAGCATTATGGAGATGTCTTTTGATTAAGTATCTTAATATTGTTGTCCTATAAGGGTACATATTTACATATATATTTCTATACCATAGATATATTTTTTATCTGTTGTTTGTTGTGAATATGTTTTTGTTGTGTGTTCTGTTTTATGATACACACATATATATTTTTATAGTATATTCCCTAAACATGTTGTGAAGTATACTACTATGTAATCTAGGAGTATATACAGAACTTTTTTGTAGTTTTGTAGTTTTTCGGTATTTTTCAGACACACAACACGTTCTATATTTCATGTAAAATAGGTATCAGTATGATTGTAATGTTGAATTAACTATGTATTTTGTAACATGATTTCTCCTAGTGCGTATGAAACTGTATGAGGTATGCGTAAATATACAGATACTGCCTTTACCACACTACTAGAGAATTAATATACGCGTTTGCAGCGATCTTGGTTTTATTTTGATATATATTTTTTTCATGTTTACTTACTGAAGTTTATATGTAGGATATAAAATTTAGTAATAGAAAAGATACATTTTTATATGCCTTAAATATGGTGGTTAGGATCCGTAAGAAGAATGTATATAAATGCTGGACCTATAATAAATTTCCTTAGTTGCCGGTCTCTACAGTCTTGCATTAGGACCGTGGGGACAGCTTTTTAGGTCGGGAGGTACTCCCTACAGAGAATCCAGACATGTGACTCCAACAGCGAATAGGATGATGTTTAACTTGCAATGGCAAACATTTTGTTGATGCTTCTTCGGTGCAGCTTTTTTCCCGATGGTGGAATTGTCTTTAATAACTTGCATTATATAGAACTTCTTACAATTAAGGTAGGGAATCTAGTTATGTTTATATGAGTTAAGAGACAAGGAACACTATGATAATATTTTGCTGAATGAATCCTCAGCATGCGAGGGATGTGTTCACATTTCTGAATGCCATATGCCATGTTGTCAATGCTTTTGTTTAAACAATTTTATCAACTATGCATTTTTGTATTATGAGCTTGTATATGCATTCTTTATGCCTGAAGTCTGCAGCGTTTTGTCTTGTTAGAGAACTCTAGCAACGCTTTGAAATGTTTTGCGATGAGTGTGAGTGCTGCACTTTAGAGAATGAACCGTATTGAGTTTAAACTGCATTTGAATGTAATGATGGCTTTAAATTGATAAGAGGCAATTAAGCTTTATTTTAAGTTAATGAGCCCGCCAAAAGTTGTTTAGTATAAGTACTCTGGAATTATTTTATGTCATTGTATCTGATGAAGCATAGTTTAACTATGCGAAAGCGCTTATTCTCTGTTTCCAATAAATGATTTTTTACATATTTCTATCGTGGATATTTTCAGTTTGTTTGGAGTTTGATTTGGGACTACTCTATAGAAGGATTTATTCGTGGTGACAGTTCTCACTCTTTGGACTTCATTATTGCTTCTTTTTTGGTGAGAACGTCTTCAGTATTGAGTTGTGTTTTCTACATTTATTTTAAGATTTATGGACTACTGTTTGTATTCAGCCTTATGGGGTATGAAAGTTTGTGCTTTTGTCTTTTGTTTTCTTAGCACCTTAACTGAATTATCGCTTACAACATAGGCATACATTTATGTATAAAAACAAACCATATTAACACATTCCTAGTTAACAAACATTGTACATCGTGTATGTTTTTTTTATAACTATTATCAGTCCAGCATTATATAAATTGCGCAGTTCATACCTTCCCTTAATTTTCACTCCTCCTCTAAAACATTCATGTTGCACGCATTATTCCCCGAATTTCTTTTTTTCTAGATAATTTGCTCCTACCCTTTCTTAACGATCACACTTCTAGTGCTTTTATTTCTGTTACAATATTCAGTGCTTCAAATACAGTTGGTTTAGACTGTGATTTCCATTTTGTAGTAATTGCTTTTATGATGGCGATGAGAAGCTTAGCAAGGTCTTTCTATGTCTAGGCATATCAGATCATGTATCCCAGCTCAAAAAAAAAAACCTTTCCTTCATTACACCCATTTGTTTATCCAGCTTTTCTCGCAGAGTACTTTCCTATCATACTTCCAACATGTGCCATCTGCCTGAGGAAAAATTATTTGGAGTGTGCCTGGGTTATAAAATTACCTATGCAGATATGTCCAAGCAAAATCCTAAATTTTCTAAACTTTGTTACGTACTTGGAAGCCATACATACATCTTCCCATTTGTTTCCTTGTGAATTGCTTATCTATGCAACAACCAGCAGTGGGAGAGTAGCATCTGGTGTCTTATGAGCTCATATTGGCATTTTTTTTTTTTTTTTAAGAATGGATTTTCATCGTTTTATTGTTTTTTAAGTGTTTTGTTTTACGTCATACTTGTATTTATTTGTGGAGTTAACAGCATTGCACATCAGGAAGCCAATATACCATATACTAAGGAAGTACTGCTGGGATTGAACTGTGTGAATGCATAAGTATGAGTACCACGGTTACCAGATGACATTTTGAGTTATGTTAAAGAGATTGCTAGCACAATGAGAAACAATAAGAAGAAGAGAAGTAAAAGAGAGAGTGTTAGAGGGCACTTAAAGAAACAACAGTTTAATTGAATTCCTTTGCCACTGATAATTATGGGAAAAGTTCTGTTCTTAAGAAATAAGATGGATGAACCTCAGGGGAATGTTCGTTACCAGAAAGACTTTAGAGACTGTTGTATTTTGTCCTTTATGGAAACTTGGCTTACAGAGTATGATCAGGATGATGATTTGTTTATCAATAGTTTTGGAGTGCCATTTCAGTTGTATCAAAGTTGAATCGACAAGGAAAACTCAAGGAGGTGGGGTATGTTTGTATTTGAATAAACAGTACTGCAACTCTGTGACTGAGAACGCATTTGTACATCAGATGTTGAGCTTCTGTCAGTGCCATTACGTTCTTTTTACTTGCCACGAGAATTTCCGCAGCTCTTTATAACAGTAGTATATATTCATCCAAAAGCAAACGTTACTTCTGCTGCAAATATTATTTGTGAGGTAATACAAAAACTGCAGATGATTTTACCTGAGGTGCCAAATTTTATATTGCATGACTTTAATCATGTATCTCTTGAAAAGACACTTGTTAATTTTTATCAATATGTTTCCTGTCCAGCAAGTGAGATAATATTTTATATCTTTGCTATGGGTCAATTAAAGGCGGGTATAAAGCATTTTCATTACCTCCATTGGGTTTGGCAGTTATTACCAACGTATAAAACGATTTTGAAGAAGGAGCACAGAAAAAGGATGTAAAGATTTGAAATTAAGTATTGGTATGGAGTCTACAGGAATGTTATGACTGTACTGACTGGAAAATGTTTAAACAATTGTGTGGTGAAGATTTTGCTGATGTGATATGTTCTTGTTTTTTTTTTTTTTTTTAGGAATATGATTGTACCGTGTAAGCAAGTTAAAGTTTACCTAAATAATAAGCCATGGGTAGATAAAGCTGTTAAATTTAGTACAGTAGACTTCCTCTTATCTGGCCTCTCTTTGACCAGCCATCAAAGTTCTGCAGTAGTCCTAGCAAAAACAACAGAAAAAAATAACACTTCTGCCTCCTTTGAGCTAAATAATGGCAGATATTTTGAGGTTTAGACTTTGTATGCATTTTTCTAAAAGTAGAAGTTTTAAGACCAAAATACAAATCTAAAACTGAATATAGCAAGTATTCAGAAGTCCAATAATAGTGGGCAGATCATCTTAGATGGTTGAGATACAAATTTTGATTTTGCTAATGCCCTTAATTATTTTTTCAATATTTTTGATTGTGGTAATGACATACATAATTTGAAGCAACAACTTCTAGATAATCAGTATTCTAGTACATATCAAAAAGAGGTAGAAAAGGCATTTCTTTCAATAAAGTTAGGAAAAATTGGCCGACCTGATAATCTCTGTGGTCGTTCACTTAATTCTCTTGCACAAGTTTTAAGTAATGTTTTCCATTATATCTTTAATAGATCATTACAGACACAGTGTGTACCTAAAGATGTGGAAAGATGCTGTGGTAGTTTCAATTCTGAAATTGAAATGTCCAAAAAATTTAATGATTTTAGACCTGTAGCTCTTACATCAATCATAATGAAAACTTTTGAAAGGTTGCTAAAATTAGAAATTTTAAAGAAACTAGTGCATGTGCTCAATCCTATGCAATTTTACTATGGGCCACATAAAGGATACAATTACTTAATTTGTTAAACATGTAGAAAGTAATAGGTCACTTGAGTTTTCTTCTGCCTTTTATGTGATTCAACCACCTATTTGGCAGATTGCAAGAATAGTTTGATTTGGGCAATAATCTTATGGGCTGGATTTTAGATTATTTGAACAACAGAACACAGAGAGTTAAAGTAAATAAAACTTTGATCTGTTGTACTCTTCAACCAGGGCCCCACAAGGATGTGTACTTTTGGCCCTTTTGTTTATTCTTTATACAAATGTGTAGGTGTATGCATGAAAATAGGACCATTTTGAAATATGCTAATGATGCTGTTGTAGTTAGTAAGCTTAAAGGCAACGAGAATAGTTATGGTCAAGTCATTACTGATTTTGTTAAATGGTGTGATAGTCTTATTTACAGTTAAATGTATCTAAAACTAAAGATATGATGATTGATTTAGGAAACATGCACATACCTATGATGTAACAGTTATAAATTGTCAGCTGGCTAAATGTGTATAATCCTATAAATATCTTAGGACAATTATAGATTCAAAGTTGAATGTTGAGGAAAATTGTGAAGCTGTGTGTAGAAAAGGCCATCAGAGATTGTTTTGTTTGTGAAAATTGTCCCAGTTACATATAGATTAATAAAATGATCTTCTATTCCTGTACTTTCATTGAATCCATTCTATTATTTTTTTGGTAGCATGGTATGGATATTTGTTAATGAAAGTAAGAATTCATTGAATCAGATTGTGAAATGGTCTAGTAAGTTGATTGAAGAACAACAACTAAACCTTGTGTTTGCTGTCTGAAAATTATCTGTTTTGAAATGCAAAATAGATATGATGATGGTACTTTTAAATTAGCAAAGATGTGCAGTAGAAGATTGGAGATGTGCAATATGGGATGTAAGCTCATTGTCTTTAAAAGTGTTCATCTTTACATTTGTTTTTGTATGTCTTGTGTCCACCGCTAACTCTATGACTGCAAACTAAATTTATTTAAGTGTATGGATAAAGGAACTTAACTGAACTGAATTTCTCTTTCCAGTCTTTTCTAATCTCCTCTGATTTCTGTAGTTATTGTGCAGTATGTTTGATTTACTAATCCCTTTTTTAACAGCAGCTTCTGTTCTAGATTCAAGTGAAACTCTACAAGTACCCGTCTTTCACTTAGGATTCCCTATCCCTTACTCTTTGCCTGTACTGTGCCTTCCCTATCAGGGACTAATATCAGTCTGTAGCCTGCAGTCCAGATGTCTTGGCCTGTTCCCATTCTGTTGCCTTCCCCTTTCTAGTTATCTGCTCCCAATACATTGGTTCCTTTGCCAGTTTTCTTCAAAACATTCCATCCCCTTCTTGCCTATTCTCTGTACACCTAAATGCAGTCATCCCTAACAGCAAAATCTCCATTCTCAATTCTCATGTTGGCTTGGTTCTTCGAATACTTTCTGCTACTTTATGAATACAATATGCTGTATGGCTATTGTTCTCCTTAAGTATCTGCATCCAAAATCCCACTCTGTCCTTATTTCTTGAATTTCCCCCGGTTTCCTTGTCATCTATTTCCACTCTGAATTATAGCTTTCTGTTTGTGTTATGTATATGAGCCGTAACTGTTGTAACTCTAAAATTTCCCTTCAAGTTAGGCATTCCTAAACCATCTTGTTCTATTGGAAGGATCAGTTTATCCCACTTAGCCCTTGCCCTCTTCCCATCCCAGATAAATTCCTTGAACTCTTTATTAATTGTCCACTTTTTCTCGGGTTGATTAAAGTATGCCTGACCTGTATATAAAACTGAAAGGACTACACACATTTTCATTTATTGTGTCTTGCTATCATTATCCATAAACAAGAGCTTCCAGTGTCTCAGTTTTTGTATTATCTTTTTTTTAGTCTTTTCCCACATATTTTTAGTTGCCATAATAAAATCCTTTTTAATCCATACTCATAAATAATTCACTTTATCTTGTCTCCATAATTATGGGTATTGCTGGACCAATTCACATGCAGGTATGTAGTTTATAGATATAGCTTTTGTTTTTTTCTTCATTAATTTAATTTCTCAGAAAGACATGAAACTGCTTCAATATGTTCCATAACACTGAGATGTCTTTTTCTGACTTTATCAGGTACAAAATAATATTATCCACAAATAAAGCCAGCTTTTCTTGATTACTATACTAATTTTTCCTTGATTGAGTCCCTTATTTTCTTGTTTCCTTTCCAGTGAAGGGAAGAGTTACACACCAGCATTCAGAGACACCTGAAATTTACTCCTCACTGCCTCTTTACTGCTGTAAATACTTTAGTTCTGTGACAGGAAACAAAAACAGCTGCTATAATTCCTGCCACAGAACTAGAGTATTAAGAACATTGCCTCAGCCATATCTGCATGTACAGAGGGCATAAATTGCTTACCTGTGTTTTTACTGATGTAATCACCATCTGTGTGGGCTGCTTTCACGTGTAAGCATCCTTGAATACCCAGTGGTACATCTGTGCAGTTGGATGGCTCTTCATTCTGCATGATTTACCTTATCACTAGTTTACAGTGATGTACAGTCTTTTAACAGCCACAGCAAGACTCTGTCTCAGGCAATTTCTTTATCTTTAAATAAAAACCACAAACCAGTTACCCAAAAAAAGCAGAACAGTGTTTATTCCTGTGACGTCTCGGCTGGTACCTTCACAGGAGAATACTGAACAATCTTCACACTCCATATTTGTAATACATTCATTCAATCAATTATCCAATAATCCTATTTAATTACTTACAAAATTATTTAAAGCAAAACTCTCCAGTTAAAATCTATATTCATTCCTTGTGGTACCAAAGTACCAAATTTTAAAATACAAACTGCTTCTTTATACAACATTTTTATATTTTTATACAAATAATTATCTACAACTTTCTCTAATATTGTGCCTACTAGCCCATGAGACTGACTCTGATGTTCATAATAAAAATGCTCTGAGCTAGGCATTTTAACATTTTCAATGTCTCTGATGTGCTCAAGCAATCTAACTTTAAAATACCTTTTTGTTTCCCCAATATAAAACTTATTACAGGGGCATTTAAGTGCATATGTAATGCCCTCTTTATCACATCTAAAATTTTCTTTCCCATTAAATTTTATACCATTTATATTATCAAATCCTGCAACTATATGCTTACATGCCTTGCATTTACCACAGATTTCAGTACCAACTGTTCTCAGTGCATCATAAAATTTTATTTCTGATTTAATCACTCTACCTTTAACTAACAAACTTTTAATATTTCTCCCTACTTTTATAAGAGAATTTAAAATTCCCTGGTAACCAATCTCTTGCTTCCTTATTTTTTTTTTTTAAATTCCAATAATCTTTCACCATAGCTATAACTCTATCACTAAAAATACTATATAATGTGATGAAATAAATCTCTGAATTTATTTTTTCTTTCATTGCTATCACAACTTATTATATCTCTATTTCTTTTACGTTTTTGTGTATTTATCTGACTTTTTATAATAAGCCCCATCTATTATTTGCTGGCTATACCCTCTTGAGTAGAACATGGTATACATTCTATGAATTTCCTGTCTTAATTCTTCTGTAGCATTACATAATCTATGCAACCCAATAAACTCTCCAATAGGGAGCGCCTCTATAGTATGAGGGGGATGGCAACTTGTAGCCTTAAGGTACTTTATCTTCAAATTTTCTATGTATCTTAGTATGTAGATATCCCTTAGATACATCTACATGTACATCCAAAAATGATAATTTTTTTCCTATTTGTATACCTTCATATTTGAGGTTAAACCTATTATTTTGCAATTCTGATATAAATTCATCAATTTTTGTTTCCCCTCCTTCACACAAGAAAATCAAGTCATCTATAAACCTGCTATAGTTTTTGACATGTTGTTGAAAAAATGAAGTTCTGTAAATACTTTCTTGTTCAAACAAACCCATACTTAAGTTGGCATATGAGGGGGCAAATGCTGCCCCCATTGCTGTGCCCTGCTTTTGTCTAAACAACTCTCCTCTAAATTCGAAAAAGTTTTTTTAAGACAAAAATATAACATTTCCACTATATATTCAGTTGCTGGACCTTTCCCTAAGAAAAATCTCACTGCTTCTAGACCAAATTCATGATAAATATTTATGTATAAACTCTTTTTTTACATCGAGTAATCCAGTACATCTGATCATTCCAGCCTATGTTCTGTATTTTATACAAAAAATTAGATACATCCTTCATACAGGCTGGTAATAATAATGCCTTGGGTAACATTAATTCATGTAAAAGACAGCCAATATTTTGCAAAAAATAATTACTTCCAGAAACAATAGGGCGCCCTGGTGGATTAACCATACTTTTATGATTTTTTTGTATACAATAAAAATATGCCGTACTAGTATTATAATGACAAAACTTCTTTTTAGCATCTTCTTCAGTCAGGTACCCTAACCTAATACCCTTGTATAACAATTGTTCATACTCAGAAATAGCCAGCTCATACATCTCCCCCTGAACTTTTTCATATACTGTAATATCATTTAGATGATTATAGCACATATCTAAATATTGGGAAATGTGTAACAGAACTAATTTTGTTACCTTTATCTGCAGGCTTGAATATCAAATCTGCATTTCTTCCCAATACTTGCAGTGATAGCCATTAATTTTTAGTCAAATTGTAATTAATATTCATACTTTTTTTAAATTCAACAGATTCTTGCTCCACAGAATAATTTAACTTATTTTGAAACTGCATAATTTCCATACAGTTAAACACAGGTATAAATTTACTTTTGGTTTCTATACTGCTTGTATCAAATATGCATTAGTAACATCATCAGATACATGAGAAGAAACTGTCATTACTATTAAAGGAGGCTTTTTCATTACCATCATCCTGTATAAGAGAAACATTTTCATCAGAAATCTGAGGTACAGCTTCTAAATTATGCCTTAACATATACTTCAATTGCAATTTCCTAATAAACTTGAACATATCACATTTCAAATCATGAAGCCTCGGTAGTACTGTAGGAATAAATTTCAGGCCGCATTCTAATATGGCCTGTTCATACATATTTAGACTGTAATCAGATAAGTTTACCACATAAGAGTCCACTTTACCGTCTAACCCTCTTGTTCTTATGTTGCCATTGCTGGTATTGTTGTTGGGTGTTGCTGATACTGATGGTTGAACTGTCCTTCTCGCTGCCTTTTCTTGCACTGGTAAAACGTTTTATTCCCCTTTGGTTCCAAAAAGTCTGTTGGTGTTGTTCAATGTTTTGTGCTGGTGGTAAGGGCGGATATTCCCCATTATATGCACAGTTATCATCTGTGCCCGATGAAACTGTTTCAAAGGATGGTCTTGAGCTGAATGAATGCCGCTCGTCCACCCTCTTCCCTTCCTTAAAAGTCACATGACATTTAGCGTTCTTCCTTTTGGCCTTCGAAGTGAAGGACAAACCATTGTCATAATATCTGATGTCTCTAATTAACTAGTTCTTTTTTCTGTTCATAATATCCTGTTCATGATCCCTCAGTTTGTTGTTAATATCTTTCAGGATATTGTACAGAAATTCTGGACCTGTTTTGGACAGAATATTGCTGCACGAAACATTAATGTCTTTTTGTAGATTAGTTTGCTTCAACCTGTCATGCTCGACAAGTATAGCAACCCATTCAGTTGTACATTTATGGGCTGCCTGTATCCAGCGTTTATGGAAGACAGAATCTACTTCATCTTCCAGATTAAAAGGTGTCACTGGATCTTTATACACTCTTAGACCACGGGGGTTATTTCCAATTCTAAATATTTAGTCAAACTCTGCACATTCAAAAAAGCAGTCTTTATAAAGTAATTGCTTGAGAGACTCACACAGTATCTTTATGTCCGTACTCATGGGTATATGTTGTTTCCGTTCAATAGAAGATAACGCATTAGAAAGCCTGCAATTCCGATCTGTTTCCCATCTGTTCCAGGCTTGTAAATTCGAAATACAGGGCTGCGGGTTACTCACTGATCCAATAACAGCCTCAGTAGAAGAAAAATTCACCATTCTCTCATTAGGTTGGGATAAATACTTATCCATAGGTCTCTGCTGCGAATCCATAGTACCTCGAAACACCCTGGGTACATCTCTATTCGGGTCACTGGCCATGTAACCAATACCAATTAAACCGCAAACTGAAAACAATAAATAAAAACCACAAACCAGTGACCCAAATAAAGCAGAACAGCGTTTATTTCTCTGACGTCTCTGCTGGTGCCTTCACAGGAGAATACTGAGCAAACTTCACACTCCATATTTATAATACATTCATTCAATCAATTATCCAATAATCCTATTATTTAATTACTTACACAATTATTTAAAGCAAAACTCTCCAGTTAAAATCTACATTCATTCCTTGTGGTACCTAAGTACCAAATTTTAAAATATAAACTGCTTCTTTATACAATAAAAAAATTTTAATATTTTTATACAAATAATTATCTAGAACTTTCTCTAATATTGTGCCTACTAGCCCATGAGACTGACTCTGATGTTCATAATAAAAATGCTCTGCTACTGAGCTAGACATTTTAACATTATCAATGTCTCTGATGTGTTCAAGCAATCTAACTTTAAAAGACCTTTTTGTTTCCCCAATATAAAACTTATTACAGGGGCATTTTAAGTGCATATATAATGCTCTCTGTATCACATCTAAAATTTGCTTTCCCATTACATTTTATACCATTTATATTATCATACATTTTATACCATTTATATTATCAGGTCCTGCAACTATATGCTTACATGCCTTGCATTTACCACAGATTTCAGTACCAACTGTTCTCAGTGCATTATAAAATTTAATTTCTGGATTAATCACTCTACCTTTCTTTATCTTTGTTGGGCTGGGTGTGCAGAATCACTGGGTTTGAGAAGGTCCAGACTGGCTGTCTCCCACATTAGTGTGAGATGTAGCCCATTTTGCTCCCTCCCAACTACAATTCCTCAGCCCCCCCCCTTGAGCCACACATTTAATCCCACTGCTCTCCTCCCACTTTTTAATGAAATCGCAAGTTTGCTTAAAGACACAGTTACATATCAGAATCATCTCCACACATTCTTCCATCCACCCACCCTATACCATCTATAACAATAGTATTACCTGCTTAAAACCATATCACTCACTATCCAACCTCATAGAGCAGGCCTCCAGAGATCCCTCCCCAGGAATTCAGCTGCTCAACACAGGAGAACTAAAAATCTCCCACTACTGCTAGGGGTCTGAATTGCTTTCCTAGCCACCTTTCAGACAAGATTTGTCCTTCCCGATTATTCCACCTTTTGGAAAAGTTTGAACAAAGACATTACTAGAGCATGAAAATACTGGCTTATGTCCAACTGCTATTGGGTGTGCCAGTCGAGCCAATTTTCTCCTACACCCAGCTGATCTTACCTGTATTGATTCCGCTATATCTTATAATAGGTTACCTTATCTTCCCCTACAACTGTTCTCCCTTGTCACCCTTGAGACACATACTGCTGATCAGTCTGTTTCTTCCTAAAACTAAGTAGCTCTGTAGAAACATAGCAAACAGCAACCCTTTAACCAATCTGATAAAAACAACATGAAGAATAAAATATTTAACATTCGATTTTGATTATCTTCTGAATCTTTCTCCAAACAAAACAAAAAAAAAATTCAGCTTCTGAGTACTTTCATCCACCAGTCACGCACATCTCACAAAAACCTCCAACAAACCCTACACACAATACAACAATGATATACCTACACCTAATCTCTTTACTACTCTTCACCACACTATCAAACCTGCATCTCTTCAAAGAGCAAATCACCCACCAACCCACACCCCCATTCACCACTCACAACAGCACCCTCCTTTTTCATTTCATCATAAATACACCTGCCAAAATCCCTCTAACCTCTTTAGCTCCAAATACGTTAAAACTAATCTGTAAAGAATATACACATCCTTATAAACAGATCCAAATTTAAATGGTATTTCCATCTCACTCAGTCACTCATCTGTAACTCAGCGGTGACATCCATCCAAAATCAGACCCACTGCAGTGACACAAACTGCATCAATGTCGTCCTCAAGCTCAACACCTTCTAGCTAGCAACAAATCTGACATACTACTGAATATTAATCTCAGAAGCATTTGCAATAAAATCCAAGAATTCCAAGCATGTCTAGCATTTTACAACCTTGATATATCTGTAGTCACATTAACCTGGCTAAAACCTCATGTAAGACGAGGAAATATAACCTCGAGGTTGTAACACTTTCAGGCATGACAGAACAAACAAATAAGGTGAAGAAGTAGCAATTGTATACAAAACTCCTTAGAAACTATCATTTACCCACATTTAATAATGCAGAATAGCTCACAGCACATCTCAAACTTAACAGAAAAGCCCACTGCATCACCAGGTTTTGCATCCCACCAGAACAAAATAGTAACACAGCAAAGCAACTTCTGCACTGGCTATATAACAATATACCCCAATGAACCCAATAAAATGGGTAACCTAAACATAAACTGGGACCCCAAAGACACAAACACACCATCACTGAATCTGTTTGTTTGATTTCTCACAAATCATGAAAGATACGACTAGGATACATTAACACACAAATAATCTATCTTAGACTGGATTCTTACAAACAAACCAAGTAACATAAATTCTTCTGGCAACTTATGCTATCAGAAACCATCTCAACATATGCAAACAGCCTACAAAAAAGGTGTGAAATATAAAAGACTTTAATTCCAGTGACGTCATCTCCATAGTCAAATTCTACAACTGGAATATCCTGAAGACCATGCCACTAGATGATGCTATAACCCATTTCAATAGTAACTTCCTTAACTTCCTGAATAGCCACACACCACTCGGAACTGAGAGAGTCAGATCAAACAGTGAAGCCTGGTTAACAAAAGACAGCAGGTAAATTCTTCTTCAGAGAGACAAAGAATGGAAAAGTGGTTGAAAAACTACTCATTCCAACTACCAGTACTTTAGATACTTAGAAAATCCTGCTAAAAAGCTAATAAACCTTGACAAAAAAAAAAATTCTACTTCTTAAACCTTCAGTCAACACAACAAAACAATCCCAAGCTATTTTGGTCCTCCATAAGCAAACTACTAACACCTTAGCCAACAACTACTCCCACAACAACAAAGAATAACATCCCAGACAACACAGCCACCCATTTCAACTCCCACTTTATAATCTCAGTACTGTCTCTTACTAAACAAAAGTTCTCCTACCACCCTCACTTCTCCAACCTCCTTTAATAACAATACTATATCATTCTCTTTACTGCGGTGGTGGTGCTGTGGTAGCGTTGTCGCCTCACAGTAAGACGTTGTCCTGTTAGATTCTCAGCTAGAGCATCTTCTTTGTGGAGACATGCGTGAATGGGCATACCTTCGTTGAAGGTTGTGCATCAGAGCTGGCAACTCGGCACATAAAAATCTACTGCCAATCATTAGCAGTCTGGAGTTCTGCTGTGGCGACCCCTAACTGGGAAAAGCCGAAAGACACAACAACAACAACTATATCATTCTCTTTCCAACCATTCCTAACTAGCACCATAAAAAAAATACCTGCAAAAACACAAACCAACAACCTTGGCAGCAGACGACCTACCTACAGAGTACTTAAAGCTTGCTTCCGCCTTCCCCTTTTTTGTACTAATTAACCACTCCATAACAGAAAACAGTGTCCCAGCCGTCTGGAAAAAATCTTTCATAATTCCACTCCACAGAGGTGGAAATTCACCTGAGCTATCCAACTATAGATCCATAGCTATACCACCACAACTAACAAAAATATTACAAAAATGTATCCACTCCCAGCTCCATAAACTTCTTACCAAAATAATCTCCTCTCTATAACCCAGCATGCCTTCCACCCCAGTCATATCAAAGTTAAGGTAACAACAGAACACTATGCTCCAATAACAAATCTTTCTTAGCTGTAACTAATGCAAAAAAATAAGTAAATTAAAAAAAAAAAAAAAGAACTCTGCTGGAAATTTACTCTACTCTCACTGTGTCTCAAATCTGTGGAACTTCATCCCTAGAGATTAAGTTTACAGAGAGCAACAAATGTTTTAAAATTCTGTTAAAACAGCATCTTCAAGGCACTTGGCTCTGATCTTGCCCTCCACCCAAATAATTTTCTGATCTAGAAGAAAATATAAGCTGCAATACCTCTGACAAAACATTAGATGCTCTGTACTAAAGTTCCCATATGGTGATTAATACACTTTCTCTTATTTCTACTACTGTAAACATTTAACTGATTATATCCCTTAACTACCTGCCTCTACTTAATCCCCATTCTCTCTCATCATACCACAACATCCTAATTTCAACCCAAATGTCAGTATTTTTTTTCTTTGTATTTTTCTCTGCTACATCCTTATGCTTATACAAAGGTAATCTCTAATTTTCTCCTCTTCCTATAGTCACACATTGTATGATAAAATGTTAGCATTAATCATCTGCTACACCTACTTATGTATGCAAAAATGCATATGTAACCAAGATGAAAATATTATATACAATGTGAAAAATGAAAATGCACTGTTTATTGCCTATGTATGTGAATACTGGAGCTTACCTCCGCTGAAAAAGGGCATCTATCCCAGTCAGCAAAGATAAGTAAATAAAATTAAAAATTCTTTGATAATGACTGTCAACATAAAGTAAATAACAAAGGGAAGACACCCCTCTCTGGTTCCTCTGTTCAGAGTGCTTTATGTCTTTTTGTAGTTGCAATGTCAATAGCTACTCTTACATTTAGAGACCAGTTGAAAGGCACATGCAGTGTGCTCATCTTCGTGGGGTGTCAAGTATATGATTTATTTTTTAGTGTTTGTGCGCAACATTTAATGTTTGTTACATTATATTGTTTCCTGTATTTTTTTGTTTTCGTCTTTCATTATTTTTAACTGTTGAAATAGTGCTTTTGTGTTCACACCTTTTTGAAATTAGCTGCTCAGACGTTGACACACACACACACACACACACACACACACACACACACACACACACACACACACACAAAAGGGGAGGAGCAGGGAGTTGTTTCCATCACTTCTGAACATGGCGGTTTATTCAGTAATAATAAAGGCACAAGTCTAATTTCAAAAAGGTGCCTCCTGACCAAAAGAGATTCAGACTGTGCAAGCCTGAGTTCTCTGACCTCAGAAGATATGGCATAAAGTGCCAGCGGCAGCAATTCTAGGCAGTTGGAAAGGTATTGGGCAAAAATGGGCATGGCAAACTTTGGTAAGTTGGCTATGGTAATAGTCAAGGGAAAACATTTTTTAATAAGACCAGCAAAGGAAAGAATGGAGTTAAAAATCGTATGTCCTCTCATCCAGAGTATGAGGAAGGAGTTAGAGGTAGGGCAATGGAATTTGGTGCCCAGGAGAGGAAGATTTGGATAGGCCACCCAGTCGACATAAGATTTGAATAGAACACCCAGCTGGCATTGGTTTCATAGACTATTCAGTTGGCATGAGTTTTTCAATTTCGATAAAATGATTGTGTTAGAAATTGGGGCATTCTCCACAGAGACAATCCTTTGGAGCTGACTGAATACTGCACTATTGATTTTTTTCAGCTCCACTCCATAAACATTTTGAGGTTTTGAGGGAGTCTGTATTGTAGGACCCTGATATAGTTCAGAAATGTTTTTATACTCTAGAAAATATGTTTCTGCCACATTTATGCTTTCAAATGTGATTGCAACTTTGGAGGAGGCAGATCTTGTGAATGTCAACTTAGATCACAATATTGTTTTACTTATCTGTTTTCCTTCAGACAAGAATACAAATACTTTGACTTGATTGCTAAATATGCTCTTTTAGTGACATATTTGAATGTTACATGATCATATATGAAAAAATGCACCAGGGTCGTACTACTCTTCAAAGAATAACCGTGTTGCAGGATCTGTCCTTGGTAAATGAAGATGTTGAAGTATTGTTTTATTTAGGCAGAACATCTGATGCATTCACACATTTACCATTGTATATAAATTAGTGCTTGTATGATTTAACTCTGTATGGTGCATAGTCTTCTCCAGCCATATTAAGAGATGCTGAGTGAACAGATTAAGAACTTGTTTGTCCTGGCTTATGTTATAGTCATGCAAAAGAAGAAAGTGAAAAAAAGAATTGTAGACTTTGTTTCATCAAAGAAGGTTTCTGTTCAGTACTAAATGGGGCTAAGGGCAAACTTCTTTGGAGGCCAGGCCACCAAGTGTAGTTTCCTCTGCAGGAGCAGGTTGTCATTTGAAAGGAAAGGTTGTCCTGGAGCTCTCTTGTCAAAGAAAATGACATGTCCAGTAATTGACTGGGGGTTGACCCTGTTTGATCTGCAAGGATAGTTTTATATATCCTCTTCCTCCTTGGCAGTGGTGCTTCCACTGATATTGGGCAGATCAAATCATATAAGACCGGTCTTAGTAAAGGATATTCTGCCCCCATTTACCAGTATGTACAAGTGTCAAAAGAAATACATTGTTCTTCCCCTTAGAAGTATGGATGCAAGTATCTGATTTACAGGAATAAACTTCTGTAAGCAAAGAAACAGTGCGACCATGGAAATGTATTACTAAGCAAACATTTATTGTAGTAAATAACAAAGTATTTGTAATAACAAACTTGGGGCTGATAAAATAATGCACGATCAAAATAAAACTGCCTAATCCTAAATTGAAAACACACACAGTGCGTGTGTGTACAAGTACAGCTGCTAGCTTCAGATTAAAACATGCCCAAGTCCTTAGTCTAAAGACTGCTGCTGTTTATATGTTTTGGTTATAATTGGTTCTTGTTTTTATTAGAAATATTTATTTGATTATTTATTATGGTCAGCTGCTGCTAGCTTATACATTTCCATGGTTGTGCGTTTCTTGGGTTTACAGAAGTAGTATATTCCTTTTATGGTTTGTGTAATTTCTGGATCCCGTGTTAAGATCAGAAGCATCGGATGCTTTACTCAAGTCATGGTAACACCTCAGTGGATAGCTCTCAGTGAATAGCAAGAGTTCTGTAGAGGGCCATAGAGGAAGTTCACATAGTTCTTACAGTTATGAAATGGAAAGTCAAGCTTAATTCTCCAATCTAATTTTAGTTTTGTTTAGTTGAAGTTTAATGTACCTGTTAATTTTCAACCTCTCTCTTCCCACACTCATATCTCCTTTCAGTGCTCATATTGTCTGCAAATATGTCCCAAACCTCTACACTAAAGTGTCTCTACAATATCTTTCTGAAAACACACTGGCCAACTCTTGTACTATGAACTGCACTTTTTTGTCTCTCAGTTCTGAATCTCCAGTGATTTACAGTTATTGTATATGTTATCTTCTGCTATATGACATTTGTAAATAGTTTGTAATATAAGTTAAAAAATGACTTTTGTGACTTTTTATTGTAGGTATATTGTTGTTTTTTATTTTGTAATTTTACTGTGAACTTATCTGTCTTGTACCCCCTTTAGTTGCCTGCAAAGATGATGTGTGTGTGTGTGTGTGTGTGTGTGTGTGTGTGTGTGTGTGTGTGTGTGTGTGTGTGTGTGTGTGTGTGTGTGTGTGTGTGTGTGTGTGTGTGTGTGTTATATATGCATGCATGCATGCATATGAACAGAGGAGCATGCTTTTTGAATGAAAGAGTCCCTTTGGAAGAAAAGGAAAATCTAAACCAATAGGAAAGCTATGTTGACTCCATGGAGAAGCCACTGTCCTGGTGATCCTGGACTGTGAGGAGGCAGAGAATCCTGGATTAATGATGGGCTGCTTCTTTTTATTAGAGTGCTGAAGAGAGCTTATTCATCTTCTTTAAGAAAGACTATTAAGCCACCTTTCATAGAAAAGCTCATCTAATCTGTTTAGTATGGTTGCTAAAGTCTATGTCCTGTGTGGGGAACTTTTTCAGAGGACTAGTAAAACTCCTTCAGGAGGCTTGAACATACAGTGCTGAAGACTTGTTCTTCTAAATGGAAAAGGATTGTTCACTGAAGTCAGAAGGAGTGCTCTGCCCAATGTTTTTGAGATGCACTGTTGTGTCAGACTCTGTTATTGTCTTTAATTAAAGAACCTTGTTCAGATTTCTCAACATAGATGCTTTGGGAACTGACTTAAGCATTTCTTTCTAATGCAAATATTTTCATTTTCTGGATTATATGTTACACTTCCTAAGTCAATAGTTCCAAAAAGAGGTGCCCATTAACGTACACCCTAAAAAATTGCCATATATAAATGCGGTGGAGACCAAAAGTCTGATGTTAACCGAACTTGAAAACCAGTATTACCGAAACTACATTTCAGACAGGAAACTGGTCATTTTAAAATAAATAATAAAAGATAATTCTTAAAGCTACATCTCTTCCAGTGCAGTCTACAAGCTCCCCTAATTTACAAGATGCCAAATACCAGAGTGTTCGGGCACTCCATACTTTTGATTTATAAGGAGTTTTACGGATGCAACACATTTTGTCTGCACTGCTTTATGATGTGTGTTTGTGTCTTGTGAGCATCCCTTCATTAGTTCTTGACCTTTTCTATGTATTGCATTCTCCTTTTTCATGAGTCACTATTTATTTGTCACATCTGGTAGTTTTAACCTTATTGCTGGATTATTAGAAAGCTTAGTTGTCATCTCTTTGATTTACTGTTTTTTTTTCCTGCTTTTGTTTTGGTTATTACAATTGTTAAAGTACTATCATAATTATGATTTAAGAATTTTTTCTGAGTACCATTGTTTACCTTAACTATCCGTATTTTGTCTGGGTACAAAAAAAAAAAACTACCTACCTCTTTTTGAAACTAGACTTATGCCTAGTAGATTGTGTTTCTTTTCTATGGCCATTATCTGCAAAGAAGTAATAGTAATAGTTTTTGTTAGGTATATATCCCAATGAAATATTCTGCACTACACTTTCATAATCTTGGTACAGGTTTTTCCTAGTTCATTGTTTCGTAATGGTGCCTCTCTCAGGACTGTGTCATGTGCAAAAAAGTTTGTTTTAAAGTCAAGCATGTACCATGATTATTGTATTAATTTTTAAGTAATAAAGCAAATACCATTGCATATATTTATTTTTGTTGACCAGGATAGTCCGACTGGGCAAAGGCCTATTTTCAGCAGAGCATGCGGGGAAAGCCCCAATATGTACTAAACAAAGTAATAGAGAAGTAATTTAAATCTTGTACAGAAGTAGCAAAAAAACTTGTAAACAAGGAAATTAGAACAAAAACAGGACAAGCTGAAATTAAAAAAGTAATAATTTGAACATAATGTTAATAGTACATTTTTGTGTGCGTGTGTGTGTCTGTATGCACCTCTGTATCTCAAGGTGGGGGGTGTGCCTTTTTGTTTCATTGTAGGTACCTGCAGTATTTACACAGATTCATATTGTGCTTTTAGTTAAGCAGAGTTCCTCAGATGGATTAGGTGAGCAATTCGTAATCCTGCATATCTTATGTCATTCTGATCCATGGCTGTGTATTTTTATACTTATCTATGAAGCTTACTAAATCAAAAAACACAACTTGTTCATGCAGGATGACCTGTATGTACATGCACCATGACTGAATTCTAGCCATATTCAAGAATGTCTCACATCTGTACATTACTGCTTCCAGTTTTTCTGCCTGAGCACTCCTGTTTTGTGCATTTGTAAATGCTGACTTGTAAGCAAGTGTTCACTTGTAAGGTAACTGTTCCTTTTTATTCTGGCTAACATCTACTTGCAGTACAGCTGGCTTATATGTGTCCTATTTATTTCTTTGAATGTTAATGTTGTTGCATCTTTAAGTAGTTTCTGGAGTATTTCAAACTCCTCTTTTAATAGCTTTTCCCATGCTTTAACAGCTTTGCAGTGTCTGTCTTCAAACTATGGCACCTGCGCAGTTTTGAGATTTTTTCATGTGTTAGACTTCACTCCCTAATCTGATGGTCATACTCTATCACTCTTTTAGTCTTATTAAAATTTGGAATTGCACTTATGTTTTAATCTACTTATCAGCTGTATCAGCCTCTTAGAATGCTATTCGTGGACCAGATTATGTAGTAGTAGGTTATCTGTTATGTTCACAAACTTTCAAGCCTTCAATTAGTTCTGCAGCTATTTGTAATTCGTGTGGTGCTGTTGAAACATTAAATGGAATTCTAAGTAATCTTTATCTTCCTAATTGTTTATTAAATGTGTGCAGCTTGGATCTTTGTCCAGTATTGTCTGACAGAATCTATGGTCTGCATCAACATGTGGTTTTCTTGAGCGTATAAGTACTTATAATACTCATTAATCCCTTTATTCAGATCCTGTGGATCAGTACAAATACAACACTTAGCGTTTACTTGCATTAATAGCAGTACTGTCTGGCAGTTTTGTTGACTAACTTAATGGCAGGTGAAAGTTTTGCTTCTGCTCCTGCTATATTTTCCATCTGACAGATACTTGTACTTTCCTCCTAGCATGAATCACTGGCATAGCATCATCTTTTAATTTTATATGATATTGTATAGGCAAAGATACTGCGGTGGTGGTCCTGCGGTAGCATTGTCGCCTCACAGTAAGACGTTGTCCTGTTCAGTTCTCAGCTAGAGCGTCTTCTGTGTGGAGACATGCGTGAATGGGCGTACCGTCATTGAAGGTTGTGTGTCAGGGCCGGCAACTCGGCACGTAAAAATCTACTGCCAATCATTAGCAGACCGAAGTTCTGCTGTGGCGACCCCTAACCAGGAAAAGCTGAAAGACACAACAACAACAACATTGTATAGGCAAAGATCCTAAGCTTGTAAATAAATCATGACAGTCACACAGGGTATCACTACTGTTGTTCTTTACAATGCCCATGATGTCTTTCTGACAGTATGGTCTGTCATGTGGACATGTGCTCTCTCATTTTGTACTGAGAGTTCCTTTTACCATTCCTAGCTTCTTGAAAACCAAATGACCCAAAATATTGGGATAAGTTATTTCTTTAATCATTACAATTTGAAAAAGAAACTTGAAGCTTTTATTTTTATGTTCCCCTTCCAGTGACTTGTGACCCACTAACCCCACCAGGGGCCAGAATAAGTTGATTTGCAGACATCATTCTGTTCAGTGCTTTAGAATTGTCTTCAGATCAAACTTGTTTGGTGTGTTTTGTATCTAGTTTAAATTTAGCACTTCATTTGGTAAATCCGCATTTTGTCCAGCAGTCTAAGTCTCACCTCTGGGCTTCTGAGGTATTTTCATGCTTCACTGTATCAGCTGTTCCCTCAGTTTAATACTGCCTACCAGAACTGATGCCTGACACTTCCGAATTTTATTTTTCTGTTCCAACTGCACACATATTATTTGAACCGATGTGATTTTGCTTTTCCACACTAATGCTATTTTCTAGCACAGATTCTGCAGGATTTAATAAATGTAAGATAATGTTTCCTGTCATGCTTAAGGCAACACCTAGTACATTAGACTGGATTTCAGTTACATTCCCCTGGTCCATTTTTTGTTACAGTACTTTGTCACAGAGTTCTTTTTTGTATGCTTTTGCAACATGTTCTTAATTAATGAGTCAAAAAGGTAAGGTGAGAAATAATCATACACATACCACACCTCTCAACTGTTGATTTCACAGATTGTCCATATTTTTGGTCTGCTCCTCAAAAGTTTTCAGGCAAATCATTGAGAACTAAACTCACTAAGTAATGAGCTTCATGTCCTTCAGAAAATGCATAGTGATGCCAAACTTCTTGGGTCTATCAATTTTTAAAGTTTATGAATTCTTACAGTTTATAAGACCATTATTAAAATGTTGTTCCTGAGTTCAGGCCTTTGTCCCCCCCACACACACACACACACACACACAATTGTGTTTGTTTTAACTGTGTGTTTGTAATTTGTTGGTTCTGCACCACATACTCATAGCTTTTGATTTGTCTGGCTGGTTCCACTTAAAAGCCTCTACCTTTGTTTAGTATTTCTCTTACAGCAGGATCATTTTGTGCCTTGTTAGTTAATTAGGTAGCTCACTAAATTGACTATCTTTAGGTCTGTTCCTCAACTGTGTAACATAAGCATCTATAGTCTCTGTTAGATCATGTATGACATAGACAATCATACAGTTATATAAATGAAAACAAACCATATTGACATAATTGTAGTTTCACACATTATACATTACTTATAATCTGTTCAGTCATTGTCAGTCAAACATAACATAGCTCATTCAAATCCTGCCTTCTTTTAAACCTTGTTCCTTCTCTGCATGTATTGTTCCCAAAATTTCCATTTTTCCCTATGTAATTTGCACCTGCCATTTTCTAAAGATCCCAATTCCAGTTGTTTTATCCCTGTTAATATATTCACTGCTTCTTGTAAAGTTGGTTTAGATTTTGATTTCCATTTTCTAGTAATTGCTCAACAAGGCCTTACTGTGTCTATACAATTCCAATTCTGTATCATAGCTTAAAAAAATAATGTCCTTAGTTATACCACTTTGCTGTCTAGACAATTCCGATTCTGGATCATAGCTTAAAAATAATGTCCTTAGTTATACCACTTTGCTCACCCAGTATCTCTGACAGCAGACTGCATGGAAAGTTTAAAGTCTGCCAACTCATTACACTCCCAGAAAATAGTTCCCAGTTCCCTCTCTTCCCCATCATACCTCCAACATTTGCTGTCTACCAGAGGAAAAATTCTTTGGAGTCTACATGGGGTATAAAAATACCTATGTAAACAACTTGAAGCAAAGAGCCTAAATCTTCTAGACTTTGCATATTTGGAAGACATACATATATTCCCCCTGTTGTTTGATTTGAATTGCTTATCCAATCTTTCTTCCCAATACTTTCTAACCTCTTCTGATTGATTCTTGTAGTTATCATGCCATATTTTCTGTACTGTACTAATTTATTAATTTTTTAACAGCAGCTTCTGTTCTACATTCTACTAAAAAAATCTACCAGTGCTGGTCTTTCACTTAGGATTCCCCCCTATTTCTTTCTCTTTGCCTATTCTCTGATATCATTCCTTGATAGGGAAGGCAGTTGCTGTCCTGCAGTCCAAATAAATTCTTGGCCCCTTCCATTCCATTCCATTTTGTCTCTAATTATTTAGTCCCAATACCTTGGTTCTTTTACCTGTTTTCTCCAAAAAAATTCCAGTACTCTCTTGCCTATTGTCTGTATCCTTAATTACAATCACCCCTATTGACAGAATCTCCATTCTCCATTCCTGTGTTGGCTTAGTTCTTGGACTACTTTCTGCTACTTTATGAATGTAATATATTGCATGGTTATTGTTGTTTTCCTTAAGAATCTACATCCAAAATACCAGTCTCTCCTTGTTTCTTGAGCCCCCCCCCCGCCATTTTGTCATCATCCCTTTCCACTTCGAATTAAAGATTTATCCTTGTGCTGTGCATAGGAGCCTTAAATGTGTAGCTTTGAAATACCCCTTCAAATCGGGTTATTCCAAACCACCTTGTTCATTTGGAAGAATCATCTTATTCCACTTGACTGTTGCCATCTTCCTCTCCCAGATAAACTACTTCAGCTCTTTATTAATTGCGATCTACAATTTCTCCTCTGGTTGATAAAAATATGCCTGACCTGTGCATAAAACTAAAGGGACTAAAAACATTTTAACTGTTTGTATCTTGCTATCTGTATCCATATAACGGAGCTTCCAATTTCTCAGTTGTGCATTATCTGTTGTTTAGTCTCTTCCTACATATCCTCCGCTGACACACCAGAATCCTTTTTTTAATCCATACTCCTAAACACTTAATTTATTCTTGTGTGGGTACATAATTTACAGCCATTGCCTCTGTTTTCACTTCATTAATTTTGTATCTCCAAAAGCTTTGAAACTGCCTCAAAATGTTCCACAGAACTCAAGTGTCCTTTTCTGGTTTTATCCGGTATAAAATAATATCTGCAAATAGAGCCAGCTGTTCTTGACTACCATACCAATTATATCCTTGAATTTCTGAACCTCTTATTTTCTTTGCCAGTGGTTCTAAATTTAGTGCAACAAAACAAAGGGGAAGAGGACACCCCTGTCTGGTTCCTCTCCTCAAATGGAATTTATCAGAGAGGAAACAACTCACTTTAAATTTTGCTTTCGATCCCTTATATATCCTCCTAATCAACCTTATAATTTTATCAGGGAATGCAATGCTTCCATTGCCCTGCTCATAAACTCCCAGCTTACTATGTCACATGCTTTCTCTGCATCAAGACCTACCAACAACAGTGGTATTTTTTTTACATTCTGCCTTCCTCTGGATCAACAATGTTCTGTTAACGTTGTCAAATATTTGCCTCCCCTCCACTAAACCACTTTGATCCATGTCTATCAATTTTGGCATCACCTTTGCCATTCTTTTAGCTATTATAGACAAACACTTTATAATCATGATTTGGGATTGAAATGGGCCTAGATGAAGCTGGATCTTTACCCTCTTTAGGTACTACAGCTTTCTTCTAGGATGTTGGTGATTCTCCTCCTCTTAAAATACTGTTAAACAAAGCCTTCCAGATCTTTCAGTTATTTTCCCTCCTAGCTTCCAAACTTCCACAGGAGTACCATCAGTCTCTGTTAGACCTTTAAGCCCTTATAAGTACCATGTGGTAAATAAACTGCAAGTTCCTTCTAGATTCGCAATAATTCCTTAACTTCTGTATAAGTGGTGCTGTTTTGTCTTTCTCCTCTTTAAGAAAAGCATCTGCTAAATACCCTCTTCTCCAACAATGAGCAGTAATGTAGTACATTGTACTCTAATTTAGGTTCCTCGACTAATCCATTCTCATTGTGTAAAGTATCAAAGTTCTGGATCCAAAATGTCTATTGTTTTGCTAAATTCACATGCCAAAGAGAATTCCTGGTAAAGTCACCTGTGCCATTTTTCCACTGTAAATTATGCTTTTGTACTTCTAAACATACCATACAATCTACTGAAAGCATATGCACACTTGCTGTTGAAAGCAACTATATTTCATTACTTCTCCAGATATATTTCTCCAACTCTGGCAGAGCAACTCACCCTGCACTGATGTCCTGAGGTACAGTATTTTGCAGTTCATGGTCCTGCACATTTTTTGTTAATCAAATATTGCCTCAGACATGCCACTTGCAGAACTAGTCTGACACGGACTGATTCTTGTCAGAGACTCTTGTATAAAGAGACTCTTGTATATCCAGTACCTCCACACTCCTGGAGCCATGATCTCCTCTTCCATTCAAGCCATGGATCATCAGGCAACAGTCGTCCAGTGGGGAAGCATTCCTAGTTATGAGAATCATTCCTGTACAGACACTTTCTCAGACCCACTTGTACTCTTTACCTACAACCCCTCCCACACTCCTGTTTACCTGGATTGGCATTATGCAATATAAGGGCTTCTCCTGCATAACACACACACAAAAAATACATATGTGCATACTCAAAACATGTTCTGTACTGCTCTTCAAGGTAACATGTATAGTATGGAGTACAGGACTTTGTACTATGCAAGTAACATAAATAAGCAGTGCACAGGGCCACTTGCATGTCTCATTAACATAGGCCACACCCTTGGGAGCCACATTTGAATATAGCACCAGCACTCATTGCCTATTAACATGATACTGTACTTCTAGTAGGGAGAGGTTCTATAAATCACGTGAGCTTACCTAGTATGTAAGCTACACAGTGTGGCTGTATATACTAGCCAAGGTGTCTATGAATCCCAGACCTTGGTGTGTTTGTGTGGACGGATGGCAGGTAAACAATATGTAAGCAGTATAGATGTTTAACCTCCATGAAGTTTACATACAGAGTGAAGTACATGACATGTAACTTCCATAACTAGCTCATTAGCATTTAAAACTGTGTACCCTATATTATGAAATAACTCTATACACATTTTTTTCAGATAGTGTTTTGTATATTTTTGATGGTTTTAAGTCATCCCCATGTAATAACAGCTTATTTAAACTTTTTGGTGCCACCTGTAGATACATTTTTATTAAAACCTAACACAGAATATCCAAAACAAATACATAAACTACATGACGAATGCAAAGTGAAAAGTGAGGTGATGCATAATTTCAGTTGGTTTATGTTGCTATTGCCATATTGATTGCATACCTTATCAAAAACAGCTCTGCTTTTGCTTGCAGTTTGTTAACAAGTAGGGAAATGCATATGAACAATCTGATTATTTGTGAATTTGGAAACATGAATTTTTCTGCTCTATGATTATTAACCATCTGGCCTTGCCACCATGACTGAGCCCAGCAGTTCCTCAGTAGAGTGTAAGTTGATTGTGGTATGGCTGCCATCCAGGCATTTATCGGATGTTTTTGCTGTAAGCATATAAAGAGACTCTTGTATATCCAGTACCTCCACACTCCTGGAGCCATGATCTCCTCTTCCATTCAAGCCATGGATCATCAGGCAACAGTCGTCCAGTGGGGAAGCATTCCTAGTTATAGGTTCATACTAGGCTATCTGCCCAAGGGCATTTATAAGCCTAGCCCATAGTTATTTGGCTTTCGCCACCCCTTTAGTTTGAATAAAACTATGCCTATTATTTTGCTGTGCCTCTGTCAAGCAGTGACACTGAAGTAATCCCTGGGGTATATCTGCGATCCCCCATCCATTGGTCAAGATTCCTCTTGAACAAGGCCAGCGAGGTGCTCTGCCTCACATGTACCGGGATTTTGTTCCACAGCATAGGGAGTCTCTGGGTGATGAATCTGTCCCTCCAGCACGCTCTATTTATAACCGTGTCAAGGTTTAAGTCTCCGCCTTGTGGTTCTGAGGGATCTAGATTTTTGAGGTGAAGCATATTCATCAAATCTGGGTTTGACATGGCCTTATATGTCAGGCACAGGTCACCTCTGAGCAGCGGTATGAGACTGAATAGAGCTGGAGTTCTTTCAGTCGGGCAGCATAAGACATATTTTTGAGACCCTTTATCCTTTTGGTGAGGAACTTTGGGGCCTTTCCAGCTGCTGCAGGTGTCGGGTCAGATACATTCGAATGGGGCATTGTACTCAATCATAGGTCTAATGAGTGATGAGTACAGGGGGGACGATGACCTCCTTGATCTAGATGTGAATCCCTTCATGATCAGGTGGGCAATGTAGAAGGTTTTCCTAACTACTTTAGCAACATGAGTGTCAAACGAAAGGCTACTGTTAACCTGGGTCCCAGATCCCTGATGACTTCTTCTGTGCTCAGTGGATTGCCACCTATATGGTAGCTAGGGGTAACCTTGTTTTTCCCGGGGTATGACTACGCATTTCTTGGCATTTAACTTTAGGCCATGGCTCTGGCACCAGTTATCCGCTTCTGTGAGGCCCTTCTGAAGGATATCTGTGTCAGATGTGTTTTCGAATATGGCGCCAGTTTGCAGTCATCTGCAAACTTTGTCAGCCATAACCCTCCTGTGTTTGCTTGTACTTCAGAAAAGTAGATGCCAAACAAGAGTGGACCCAGGACTGAGCTCTGTGGGACACCACTTGTGACAGGCTTTGAGTCTGACATGGCTCCAGCAACTCTGACCCTGTGGGTTCTGTCACTTAGCCAGTTTGCAACCCATCTTGTGATGTATGGGTTTACATTCAAGCTGATGAGTTTTTCGATGATACCTGAGTGGGGTATTGTGTCGAAGGCCTTTGCCAGGTCAAGGTAGGCTGTATGAACTGCCTTTCCCTCATCAATGGCCTTGGTGACTGTCTCGAAAAAGTCAACCAAGTTTAAAAGGCATGATCTGCCTTTGACAAAGCCAAACTGGGTTGGATCCAAAGTCTGCAAGTTCCCTATCATTCCTGTACAGACACTTTCTCAGACCCACTTGTACTCTTTCCCTACAACCCCTCCCACACTCCTGTTTACCTGGATTGGCATTATGCAATATAAGGGCTTCTCCTGCATAACACACACACAAAAAATACATATGTGCATACTCAAAACATGTTCTGTACTGCTCTTCAAGGTAACTTGTATAGTATGGAGTACAGGACTTTGTACTATGCAAGTAACATAAATAAGCAGTGCACAGGGCCACTTGCATGTCTGATTAACATAGGCCACACCCTTGGGAGCCACATTTGAATATAGCACCAGCACTCATTGCCTATTAACATGATACTGCACTTCTAGTAGGGAGAGAAATCACGTGAGCTTATCTAGTATGTAAGCTACACAGTGTGGCTGTATATACTAGCCAAGGTGTCTATGAATCCCAGACCTTGGTGTGTTTGTGTGGACGGATGGCAGGTAAACAACATGTAAGCAGTATAGATGTTTAACCTGCATGAAGTTTACATACAGAGTGAAGTACATGACATGTAGCTTCCATAACTAGCTCATTAGCATTTAAAACTGTGTACCCTATATTACGAAATAACTCTATACACATGTTTTCAGATGGTGTTTTGTATATGATAACTGAACATTCCGATTAAAGATAGTAAAATTTGTGGCAACTGTATTTTTGATGGTTTTAAGTCATCCCCATGTAATAACAGCTTATTTAAACTTTTTGATGCCACCTGTAGATACATTTTTATTAAAACTTAACACAGCATAGCCAAAACAAATACATAAACTACATGACGAATGCAAAGTGAAAAGTGAGGTGATGCCTAATTTCAGTTGGTTTATGTTGCTATTGCCATATTGATTGCATACCTTATCAAAAACAGCTCTGCTTTTGCTTGCAGTTTGTTTGTTAACAAGTAGGGAAATGCATATGAACAATCTGATTATTTGTGAATTTGGAAACATGAATTTTTCTGCTCTATGATTATTAACCATCTGGCCTTGCCACCATGACTGAGCCCAGCAGTTCCTCAGTAGAGTGTAAGTTGCTTGTGGTATGGCTGCCATCCAGGCATTTATCGGATATTTTTGCTGTAAGCCTAGCTCTCTCGCACATGCCCTGACAAGTATCCAGGGTGTAAGTGTGCAGTGGACTTAGCATGGAAATACAGCATGCTTATGCTGGTGATACAGCCCCTCAACAGACCTTGCCCCTTAAGCAAATGTTTCTTCTCAGGTCTTTGGCCTGCACCTGGATGTCTTCCCCTCCTCGTGCAACGCCATGGAGAGATAAGCAGGGATCATCTCATTCCTTTTCTGTCCAGCTGTCTCTTAAGCACTTGGGTTGCTAATTGAACTATGGTTAAGTCCATTCATCTACACCATGGAGCCAGTGGAAATGTGAATGATTTGTTGTATTGTTTTCAGTAAAACAAAATAAAAACTTAAACTACATTGCTTCAAAGAATTGTGAACTATATACAATAAATCTAATATTGATGGAATATAATTATATTGTACACTCTGAAACCTATTACTTTAATTACTGCATGGCTTTTAATATTGAGCAACTTCTAATTGAATAAGCAGTTATTCATTTATACTACCGTAACTTCAAGTGACCATTTCTGCTTTCCTCTGCCCATGCACACTTACTCACATTTATTTATGGCAATAACAAGCTGGCAAGTCCAAATTCAAATTCCCATAGCCAGTCAGATTTGTTAGTGCCTGCTGTTATTTCTAAAAAATTAATACTCATTCATTTATCCTTAAATACTCAATGTCTCTCAGTCCTTTGTTCAGTGCAACAGTTGTACATCCAGCTATCCATTGACCATTTTTGATGTTCATCGTGCATACAGCTGCAGTCATAACAGATGGGTTATCCTGCCGTCAGGCGGGTCCTCAGTCGTCTGAATTCCAAAGTCTAGGTCCGGCGTCGGTTGTCGTTGCTTCTTCCTGACGTCAGTGCGGCAGGGGTATAAAAGAGCCAGCCGACGCTATCTTCTCCAGTCTTTCTTGCCGCGCTGTGCCCGAAGCAGAAGTAGTTTGCAAGTGCCGGTCGGCCAGCTCTTGAGATTTACGAAAATATTTCAGCCGAAGTCTTCTTGAAAGCTAAGTACCCCGTTGGGGAAACTTTTCTTGCCTCAGACCGATGTCAGACAAAGTTAATAATTGCATTTCATGTGGGAAGCAAATACCGCATAAGGATTTCCACTCTTTCTGTATTCCTTGCTTAGGCCCAGACCACGATGTCTCGGCCTGCCGTTTTTGTGCTAGATTCAACAAACGCACTATTAAGCATCGGGCGGAGTTCGCCCTTCACTATTTTGGTAAAAAATTTAATTATATTATGTCGTCGGATACCCCGACTCCTGTTTTGAGTAAAAGACGCAAAGATAAGGACCGACATATGAGGTCCGCGACTTCTACTGACACCACGCTAAGGCCGACTACTGGTTCTCCGGTTCTCAGCGAGGCACCTACGCAGCCCCTGAGTACCGATGACACTTCATTACCGGTGTCTTCTGTGCCCGAGGTCGCAGGCTCCTCGGCCCCCATTCCGAATACAGATACCGACGCCACTCTTGGCGGGGAAACTCAGAGTTTAGACAGGCCTGCCACTTCTCAAGGTGTCTTCAGGCCTTCCTCCTTCTCTATTAAGGCTTTTACAAAAACTAAGGCAGCCATGAAAACTAAAAAACGAGGACCTCCCCTCTCAAGGCCCCATGCCTAAAAAACAGATGTTTAAAATGGCTGAGGATTTGATTACTCTTATCAGGGGTTCTCAACCCTCGACAAAAGGCCCAGATTAGAGGAAGACTACCCTTCCTCAGATCAAGCCTCTATTACCTCTGAACATTCTGAGGACCAGGAATATACATATTCTCCTTTTGAAGACTCTGATGCAGAGGAGTCTATTCCCTCGGTCTCCCCCCCTGAGGACTACTCTTCTGGGGAAACCCTACATACATTGAGGGAACACTTTCACTGGGAAGGCCAAGATTACTCGGATTCCAAGAAAAGGCTCAGGGATTTTCTCTTGCTCCCCCAGCATAGGCCTCTGGCTATCCCTCCTGTCTTAGATATATTAGATGATGTGTACACAGAAGCCAGCCTCAACCCAGATTCTTTACCTCCAGCTCCTGTTAAACCAGACAGGTATTACCGGGTTCCTGATTCACACCAGTTCCTATACAAAAGCCATACTGCTGACCCAGAAACTATTTCACAGGGTCCCAAGGGAATTAAGGCCTCTACTGCTAAAAACCCATTACCTTCAGAGAGAGATTCCAGAGCTTTGGAAAGGTGGGGGAAAAAGGTGTATACCTCAGCCACTTTAACCATGAGGGCATTAAACTGTCAGTTCCATATGTTAAAATATCAACAGTTTTTGTTATCTCAGTTGAAAAGCAAAATGACACAACCAGAACAACCAGATTTAAAAGAGTTGCAGGATTTGTTGCATACTGCAGAGCAAGTGGGTAAACATACCTTGCAGTGTGGTTTTGATGCTTTAGAGGCCTCATGTAGAGCTGCTGTTACAGGGTCTGTCATACGTAGACATGCTCGGCTCAAAGAGCAAGCCTTACCAGATCATGTCAAAGCTAAATTACTAGATGCACCTCTTCAAAAAGATGTATTGTTTGGTGTTAAAGCTGAGGAGGTACTAAAGAAAATGGAGGAAAAGGCGAGATCAATGCAAACAGTGAAAGATTTCCTGCAGGTACAACCTCCACGTTTCAGCAGAAACTGGCCTTCAAAAAATTGGTCCTTTCCAGCCACGGACAGACCTCAAAGAGGCAGATACAGGCGCCCGAGGGGTAGAGGGCAATCTCAAGGATCATTCAGAGCCAGACAATGGCAAGCACCAACCCCAAGAGGTGGAGAAGATAGATCACAGTCATTCAGAAAGCAGACACAATGACTTTCCCCTTTACCTGCCAAGCAAAGCTTTAATGGCAGCTCCTTTAGGTGGAAAATTGGCATTATTCTCAAAAATTGGCATATTGTCACAAGAGACGAATGGATTCTGGACATTATAGACAGAGGCTACAGATTCCACTTTCACACCCTTCCAAAAATGAGAGGCATGCTAAACCTGCCACAAATCAAAGGGCAGAGGCACAAAAACAAATTTCAGCTCTCATGGACATGAAAGCTATTCAAGAGGTACCTGCAAAAGAACAAGGTCAAGGGTTTTATTCCAGACTATTCCTGGTGCCAAGGAAAGACAAAGATTGGAGACCAATTTTAGACCTATCCATCCTAAACACATATTTACAGGTACCAAAATTCAAGATGCTCACACTACAGCAGCTTCTTCCCATGCTGGGCAAGGAGTCTTGGCTGGTAACACTGGACCTCAAGGAGGCATACCTGCATGTCCCTATAAGACAAGATTGCAGAAGATACCACAGATTTCTTGCAGGTTCAACCCATTATCAATTCTCTGCATTGCCCTTTGGCTTATCTACTGCGCCCAGAGTGCTTACGAAATGCCTGGCATCAGTAATTGCCTTCTGCAGACTTCAAGGAATACAAATATACCCATATCTGGACGACTGCCTGATCCAAGCGGACAGCAAGGATATACTTCTGAAACACCTGGCGTTTGTAATAAAACTGTTGAACTTTCTGGGATACACAGCCAACAAAAAGAAATCAAAACTAATACCCTTTCAAACAATAATTTTCCTGGGTGCCAGCTTGAATACAAACACCGAGATGGCCTACCTCACGCCAGACAAACAAGGGCAACTATCTCAATGCTTCAGCAAAATAACAAACTTCACCAGGCTGACTGCAAGGAAAGTCCTGCAGGCTCTGGGATTCATGGCATCTTGCATCCTACTGATCCCATGTGCAAAGCTGCATATGAGGAAACTTCAATGGTACCTAAAAAACATATGGTCTCAACACAGCCACAGTTTGGAAACAATTATACCACTCATTCCATGTCTTCAAAAGGAATTTCTGTGGTGGGCTCAAGCATGCCAAAGAAACATAGGTCTCCCTTTCTGCATACCTCAAGCAACTCAAATCATCACAACAGACGCCTCGGACTATGCCTGGGGGGCACACATGACAGATCAGTGCATTCAGGGAAAATGGTCCCAAAAGAGAAGCACCTACACATCAACCAAAAGGAAATGCTAGCAGTGCAAAATGCTATTATGGCCTTCAAAGACCTACTGCATCCAGGCCAGCTATTGATAAGGACAGACAACACCACAGTGATGTGGTACATAAACAAACAGGGGGAACTCATTCATACCCCCTGTGCAGACTAGCCATGACCCTTTGGAACACAGCTCTGGAATTGCAAATCCAACTTCAGGCACAATTCCTGCCAGGGAAGGAAAACACACTGGCAGACAGCCTAAGCAGAAATATGACAGATCCACACGAATGGAAGTTGCATCCTCAAGTTTTCGCAATGATAACTCAGGCATGGGGACAGCCAGGCATAGATCCCTTTGCTACCCACAGAAATTACCAAGTGAAAACATTTTGCTCAAGGACCTACCATCCACAGGCCTGGAAAGTGGACGCATTTTCTTTCAATTGGACAACATTGACAGTCTATGCCTTTCCGCCTCTCCCTCTGCTGCCCAAAGTTCTATTAAAAGCCAAAGCAGAGAGGCCGAAAATGATTCACATTGCTCCAGACTGGCCAAGACAACACTGGTATCCACTCCTGAAGAGCCTCACGCATTCCCCACCATGGATCCTACCTCTAGTGCCTCTTCTGTTGTCCCAGCACAACTTCAAAACCCTTCACAGCCAGCTCAAAACCCTAAATCTAGCTGCATGGAGAATCCCTTGAATTTCCAACAGATCCTCCTCTCCAAGGAGGTGCAGGATGTCATCTTGGAGGCCAGAAAACCTTCCACTAGAAAAGCCTACTCCGCCAAATGGAAACGGTTTTGTGCCTGGAATCAGAAAAAGGGCCAGAATCCTTGGGTAATAAATTTACCTCAAATTTTACAATATCTAGCTGAGATGTTAAACGGTGGACTTTCCTTCTCCTCCATCAAAATCCATGCTTCAGCCATTTCTGCACAATACAACACAGATCCTCCTTTATTCTCTCATCCTCTCTTTAGACAGTTCCTCAGAGGGGCAAAGAATATAAAACCCCCAAGGAAACCACCAGTCCCTGCTTGGGACCTCAACTTCATATTGGAAAAGCTGACCCTTCCTCCATTTGAGCCAGCTGCTTCAACAGAACTACAATACTCATCATGGAAAACAGCCCTCCTTCTGGCTATCACCTCAGCACGCAGGGTTTCGGAACTACAGGCCCTCATGGCTGTGCAACCTTTCATCATTTTCCATCAGGACAGAGTTTCCTTACGAACCAACCCTACCTTTATGCCAAAGGTAGTATCCAGTGTAGCCTTGAATCAGACTATTCACTTACCTACCTTTTACCCACAAAACAGAGGGGAAAGACTACTGCATTCCTTGGACATTCACAGACAACTTCGTTATTATTTGGACAGGACAAAGCCATTCAGGAAATCCGAGCAACTCTTTGTGTCCTATGCTACAGGTGCTCAAGGAAAGGCCATCTCCAAACAGACAATCTCAAAATGGATAGCCCACTGCATACGCTTTTGTTACTCATTTCATGGAAAAGCTGTGCCTTCATGCATCAGATCCCACTCCACAAGGGCTACAGCTACCTCTGCAGCTTTCCTCAGGGGGGGGGGGGGTACCTACCAAGGACATTTTGGAAGCAGCCACTTGGAGTTCAGTGCACACTTTCTCCAAACACTATCACCTTCCACTTTACTCTAAATCTAGAGTGGGATTTGCCACAGCTGTCTTGCAGGGCATCCTTGCTCCTCCTAGTTCCACTTAGTGCCTGCCACCCTACTTAGCTTTGGGATTCTACCCATCTGTTATGACTGCAGCTGTATGCACGATGCACATAGTACAGTTTTGTACCTACCATAAATGTAGATGTTTGAGTGCTCATACAGCTGCAATCCAGGTTTCCCTCCCTCCATCTCCTCTTAGGACAGGCCTTATAACAAACACCTTCTCATACAACCTATTTGGGGTATTCTTTTATGGTGTATTTGCTTGCAAACTACTGTTTTTTGATTATTCTATATTGCATGATTACATAAGTTTATGTTTTGCTTTCCTTCTGGGGGCACCTGACATCTGGGGCAAGAAAAACTGAAGAAGATGGCGTCGGCTGGCTCTTTATACCCCTGCCGCACTGACGTCAGGGAAGAAGCGACGACAACCGATGCCGGACCTAGACTTTGGAATTCGGCCGACCGAGGACCCGCCTGACGGCAGGATAACCCATCTGTTATGACTGCAGCTGTATGAGCACTCGAACATCTACATTTATGGTAGGTACAAAACTGTACTTTGTGGGTAAACTGAAGGTGGCCATTCAACTTAACTGTGTTACCTTGTTTGTAAAAGGACCAAGCCACACTGGAATATCAGGGAAGCTAAAATATATATAAAAAAAAAATTGCAAGGGTATGTTTATATAGGTTCATAGCCGTATACTAGGTTAATGACCACAGGTTCCGCATCCCCAGAATGTATCTGACAAATTTTGGTACCCTAAGGTCATTTTAAGGGGTATATGTAGGCTGTGGCTTGGGTGGACAAGCATTTACAGACTACCTCTGTCCATTAGAGATGTAGGTGCCACACCAGGGGTGAATTTCTGATTCTCCATCCACTGGTTCAAGTTACACTTTAATTGGGTTAGGGAAGCCTTTTTCAGAAAAGGTGCCGTCTCTGAGACACATACCTGTTCCTCCAACATGTCCTATTTATGTCACAAGCAAAGTTTACAACTGTAGATAGGGTAATTCTGATGCTATATGTTTTGCAGGTATAGATCCAGGGATCCCATTATGATAGGCTAGATTGCCCCTTAGCAGTTTGTTGGAGACTGATTGCAGAAATAGGACTTTGAGGTGATCTCCGTAGAACATGTTGTTTATGCCCTGTATTCTTTTTTGTGTGGAACCTCTGTGGACATTCTAGTTGCATGTCTCTAGTCAGGTACATACAAAATAGAGAACTAAACTCAGTGACTGGTCTGATGAGGGCCAAATGGAGTGAAGCTATGACTTCCTTGGGTACACCCTTACTTACAAGTTGCACAATATATAACAATTTCCTTACTGTAGTCAAATGATGGTCAAAGGATAGGTTGCTATCAATGTGCATCCTCAAATTCCTGACCACTGGGTCTACTCTTAGGGGTGTGTTATCAATGTGGTAGTTTCCAGGGGTAGTCAGCTTCACAAAGGATATTATGCATTTCTTAAAATTTAATTTTAGGCTGTGGCTATGGCACCGGTTATTTCTCTGTGTCAGTCCTTCATGGAGGATATTAGTGCCTTGGTGATGGTGGGGGGATTCTATGACTGCACTTAGTTTGCAATTGTCTGCAAACTTGGTCAGCCAGAGACCCTTAATGGTGACCTTGACCTCAAAGAAGTAGATTCCAAAAAGGAGCAGACCCAGTGCAGAACCCTGAGGGACTCTGCTAGTGACCATCCTCTTTGTGGAGGTCGACTCCCCTATCTTAACTTCTTGGGTTCTATCTGTGAGCCAGCTAGCTCTCCAGCAGGTGACACAGGGGTTTATACCTAATTCTGTGAGTTTAATGCCTGAGTGGAATATTGTTTCATATGATTTGGCCAGATCAAGGTAGGCAGTACGCATCATTTTTGCCTCCCTCCGTTATTTTGGTGACCTTGAAGTCCACCAGATTGAGTAGGCATGACCTATGCTTGACAAAGCCTGGATTGGATATAGTGTCTGAAGGTTTCCTATGTCGTTGTTTATCATTTCCATGATGCATCTTTGCATATGAGACTTGTCAGACTTATGGGTTTGTAGTTGGGGGGGAGGTCCTTAGATGGCCCACCCTTGTGCAGAGGGATGATGTTTGCAGTTCTCCATTCATATTCCACTAAGACTGTCTGGAGGTTACAGTTAAATGTTGACTGTAGTGGCCTTGATAGGGGTCATGTTTCTTGTATTTAGGAGGCATCCTGGGTTGTTGTCTGTATCTATCGATATGGTATTCTTGGTCTTAAGCTTGCATCAAGAACCTGTTCTCTAGTGATATTTGAGTTATATTTGATGGTGTTTCCTGAGGTGGTAAAACTGGAGCTGAACTTGTTTTCCAGTAGATTTGCTATATTTTCTGGCTTAGTGTAGGTGGCGTCATTTACAATTAACTGCACACATTGTTTTGTACTGAATTTGAGGTTGTGGACATAAAGAAAGCCTTGTATTTGTCCTTGACCTTGGAGAATATTTTTACATCAAAACTGGCTTGATTTGCCCTCTTGACTTGCTTGTTTAGATTGATGACAGTTATTTTTCTTTCTTTTACTTGGTAGTTTGTTTCTTAATTGTTTCCATGATTTTCTTCATTTTGCTATGCAACCTTTTGATGTCGGGATTCTACCAGGGTGGCTTGCTTTTGGAATTTGTTCTGTGCGTATTCCAGATAGGTTCAGCTGTCTATATCTGGCTATTAACATGATTGTACAGGGTGTCTGTGAACAATTCCACATAAGCAGCAGTGTAAGTTCTGAGGGCAGGACTTGACATTTTGGCAGCTTAATCTTTTTAATAGTGTGAAGTTTGCCTTAGGAAAGTTCCTAAATGTTCCAGGGTAACCTGAGATCCTGGATTTTATTTATTTCAAAAGAGACAGTTTTACAGTCTGACCTTAGCAGAGAGGATATTACACAAGGGGGGGGGGGGTTGCAGAATTCTCCCATGTTAGTGAGGACCAGAACCAATATGTTTGCATTCTTAGTGGTCATATGGCCTATCTGGTTCAGAGTATTTGTGTTTACAAAGTCCAAGAATCTATCTGAGCCTGCAAGTTTGAGGTTGTGCGTGATTCCCAGTTTATAGTGGGACAGTTTAAAGATGTTCTTCATATTGATCACTGCTGCAGTAGCCTTAAATATATGGGTTATATTCTGCCAAGAATGTAAGAGCCAACCAGCTTCCAAAGCTTCAGGGCACCATCCACATGCCCAAACTGTCAAGCAGCTCGAGATGAGCTAACTAAAATACAAGTTTGGGAATAAAGCCCTTCAAAGCTTTACTGCCACATAAGAGTACTCTCCTGTGAGGCTTTTGAGGATCAGCAGTCGGCTTGTGCATTCATTTCTTGGGCAGACAAGTTAAAAACTTTGATTTTTCTTATTTACTGATTTATTACTTTCTTCTTCAGAAAAGTTATTTTAAAGCTAGGAGTTTTGTGTTTTAACAGACTGTCTTGAGACTGCAATGTACTTTTAAACGGGAAACTCATTTATTCTGTCAGTTTTAAAGTAGTATAAACTAACTGAATAAGATATTTTGTGTTGAGAAATTGTGTGTAATTTTCCCTTGTGGGGCTGCCATAGTGTTTTGAGAGTGCTCTTTACTGTGTTTTTTTTCTATCAAAAAAGTAACTTCTCTGCATGGTAGTTTTACGGGTATTTTATGCTGGTCTTCCTGAGAAAGAAGCACCATTTTTGTCTTGACCATGGAACAGGTTGTTGGTCCCATGATCAGTCCTTCCTGCCAGAAAAAGAAAAGTTAAGAAAACAGCCTTTACTACTGCAGCAGGCTAATGATTTGCCTCAGCTGCAGGTGGGTGACCGCTGTGGCAATTTGTTGTACTTCAGACCACTTATCTTTTACCCTGAATCCCTCTGATTTAGCACCTACAGTCAATATGGACCGGGAGTTAGTATTAATAGACACAGTGGTTGCGTTAATAGTTTAACCAATCAAATAATTATCTGCTCATGTTGTTTATTTACGGAACAAAAGTAGGGTTTCCTTGCATTTTGGCATGACACACTAACAATGGAGTTTATCATACCTATGAGGTTCCATGTGTGCTTTTCAGTAGTAACATTTGGAAATGTTAGCTAATACTGTACTGAAAATACATAACTAGACAATATACATAGTTGGATTTATGAAAATCAGTTAATGTACACCATACAGAACTGTTGGAAAATTATAACATATTGAGGGGTACAAAGATCCATGTTGTATGCAGAATAGATTTTTTAATTAGTATTCTCCTTCCCAGAGTTCCAGAATAAAGAATTCTAAACTGAACTGTTGCAGTCTTTACACTCCACAAATGATGACCAACCACTGACCCTGGAAACTATAGACCTATAAACCTCTCCAGCCTTGTAGTGCATCATTATGAAGCTTACTAATGCGGACATCAGGAGTCTAAAGTCCCTTGACCTAAACCAATTTGGTTTCATTAAAGGAAAACACTGTTTTCTCCTACAGTTTAACTGAACTCTTAGATTGCTTTCTCCTTACAGTATGGTTACAGTATTATGTAGGTACCAGAAACCTGTTTGTACTCTATAAAAAAAAAATAATTATTTTGCTTTAGAATCGAAGAAAGAGAGAGTCTACCCACTTTATTTTTTAAGCTTAGCTTCTCACATAAATTGCAGAGGAACTTGTCTGCACCTGCATAACATACCAGAGACACAGATACATTTCTAACTGGGTAGTGCTGACAGTCTTATACAGGTAATTATTAGTCCTATTGATGTCCAGCTGCTGCTGTAAAAAAAGGCAGGTGTGAAACTGTTTGTTTTTCTTTGTCTTTATTGCAGAGGGGAAGAGAACTTACTCTGATTCATGGCTGTTTCCAATGTGGCCATACCTTTCATAGCAAAATGGAGCAGTTAGATCAGTGGTTCAAAGGCAGTTATCATCTCTTTTGACAAATTTACATAAGCAGCATCACAGTATTGAAATGGTAAACTTTAAATGTTTGTTGATTATACTACTTTAAATTTTAAGGTGACTTAAATGTAGTATCAAAGATATCTGTTACATTTAGAGAAAGTCAGAAATGTATATATTTTTGTAATTCTTGTAAAGTAGTAATACATTCACCAGAGTGTGCGGGTAGGGGACTGTTAATTCATCTTAGACTGCAAAAAAAGGTGCCTTAAACAAAGGCCTGCTATTTAGCTACTTTTGGTTACAGCTGTACGACTCCTTAGTATCCCATAATATAAGCTCTGAAACACACACAAATGAGGGCCATTGAAGAAATAAAAGAAGCAGTCCTATTACAGAAGGTATATAACATTACAGTAACTGACACTAATCCCACTGTATGTCAATGACCTGGGAATACACCACTACTTCCTTATGTCTAACATGACTCGTATAAAGCAAACCTGAAAAGGATTATGGGAAAGAGAAATGCTTAAAGAAAAACAAGATCACATTGATATTTCAAGCCCCATTTGAAGCCATTTTGCAGAAAACTTAATTCTATAAGAACTAGGCAGAGTGGTTTTGAGGTGTTAAAATAGTCCAAAAACAAAGTAATAGTTAAAAATATAATTAGTTCTAAGGTGAAGTTTTCATTTAAAGGCAGATAATGTCTTTTAAACTTGGCATACTTCTTTGAACAAGTCACTTATGCATTGGAAGCAGGCATATCAGTTCACACTGTTTACCTTAACCTGGCCAAGTCCTTTGATACACTCACACTTGGTCATTATCTACAAGTTAACCAAACTAAATGTAACCCCCCTGTGTTACTTGCTGGATAGCAAAATGGGTTGAATCCAATATAATAATATAGTGGGCACGCTCATATCAAAAAGTGTTATCACTAGTGGTGTCCTTTTGTGGGATTGGTCCTTAAATCACTTCTGTGTGCTATTTACTTATCCGATGGCAAGGGCCTGTGACTGACCAAGTTTGCAGATGACTGCAAACTCATAACTGTCGTACTGACTTCTGTATTCTCTAGGAGGGCCTAGCATGCACAAACAAATGCTGTCTGGTGCATGGCCTTAACCTGAATGCCAAGAAATGTAGGATTTTGTCCTTTGACAGACATGGACATCTATGCACCTACCATACAAACAGTACATTTTTGAAAATGTATACAGTTTTTAGGGACTTATTGAAAATGAACTATCATTTGATCAAGATGTATCTACTGTCATTTAGGCTTTTATTTAGCCAGACTAATTACCAGGGGTATATCTTGTAGGTCAACATTATCTATCTTTACTCTTTCTTCGTCAGACTCGTATTCAATTATAATACAAATGTTGGTGTGTACTTTCTTAAACGTGACTCCACTGGAAAGACCACAGAGTTTTCACACTAAAAGAATCAAGAGAGTATCTCCCTTGTGCTACACATTCCATGTTGAGGCACTTTTTCTCTCTTCTCTGTTTCCTGCACACTCTTGAGAGGTGACCTTTACTTTACTTGCAGAGCCTCAAATGATCCAGTCCTATGCAACCACCTACACATCCACAAAATAAACATCACCCTAAACACCCAGGCAAAGGAACAAAACTTTCTTTGCAGCATAGTTAGGACCTGCGTATGACATAAATCTCTCTTGCAAAGAATCCCTCTTTTGTGGAATAATCTTCTCTTGACTGTAGAGCAGAATAGCTCCCTGACCCTCTTGAAGCAACATGGCTGAATGAATGGGTAAACTCACCCTGGTGTGGCCCCCAAACCTTCATTAAAAGGTGACAAATTTTATGCAACAGTTATTCATATTGTAGGGTACTCGAAATTGAATCTAGAGGCTAGGCCACAAATAATGTACCTGATCAACAATCCAGGACAGGTTTGGGGTTGGCATAATAGTTAAGGTGTTTACAGACAGTTAAAACAGAGTTTATTCTTACCCTTTGAAGTATGGCTAATCTTAAAAAGGTCTCATGTGGTTGTTAGCCCAGTAATTACTTGTTAACACATTATTCTGTTTCATGTGTGTTTTCTTCTTTGCAGGTAATTGCATATAAATGAAGAATCTAAAAGGCATTATGCGCTTTTTTATGTAGTGCTACACTTTCCACTTGCACTTCCCTCTAACCCTATTGCTTTTTTATGTACTAAAAATTAAATCAAACTTTTAACTGTTAGATCCAGATTACAGTCACCTACAAGTAAATACACATTAGGAGAGTTTATTTGTTTAAATTGTATATGTTCATTATGTTTAGGTAAATAAAACATTATTTATTTTATTTACACTTGTCTGGCCTAGTGGCATTAAGCTGGTCTGCAGCTTCTTTTCAGGGATGGCATTCATACGGACTAGAGGACATTTGGCCAGGTCACTGGGGAGCTTCTACTATTTTTTTGTGTGCTGTCATTTTTGGCACCAAGACAGCAGGGAAGAGAGTGGAACATATATGTGTTAGAGGATGGGTTCATGTGGATCTCTTACATTTATGGTTATGAAAACCTCCAATTCAGGATAGTGTTGTTGGTATTACTAAGCCTGTGGTAATTACAGAATTGGTGACAGGTGGTCTTGCTGATCTGGGTAATTTAATAGACAAGACCAAACTGGGGTAAGTGATGGATCACTCTTGTCCCTCATTGACTGAAGATTTCCTTGGTTGGGAGAAAGGAAATTCACCCCAGAGATCACGTCAGTTGCCCTGCTAGACAGTGGTCCAGGGAAGTAAATAGTGTGGGAAGAAATAGCCAGGGAATTGTTATGGCTAGGCTTGTATAGGCCCTAGGGCTGATAGCCTAGTACCAACCTATGAAGTTCACCCGGAGGCTGATAGATAAATCCAGCAGAGAATGCTTCACTGGAAGAATCATTGAGTGGTAGTAGAAAGTAATTTGAATGTGTGTGACAGCTGAGAAAGACACTGGAGTTGTCTGTGTTCCTATGCAGCAGTGGTGAGAGCAGATGTACATATGATTTATTATAAAATCCATCAGAACAAATTGGGGTTAATCAATCCAATGGAGTATATTATGCACAAAAAAGTTAGGGTGACCCTGAGTAAAAGATGTAAGGGTAGTGATACATTTGGGAAACTGACATTTTTATGAGGTTGTATTTAAGATTTGTGCTTTAGCAGAAAAAATGTATTTTGTTATATGACAAAAAGAAAAATTACTTTCCTGTGGAATGTATATGCTGTTTCAGACAAGAATTTTCAGACTTAAACATTGGCTGTGCAGGTCTGCTGTGCAGAAATGACTGCAGGAGATCTTCAGGGTTATTTTTCTTAGAATTGTCATGGATTATATGATGTGAGCCCTCTTCTTGAAGAAGGACATTTATTGGGCCATGAAGGTGTGGGACTAAAGTTTTGCATTTACCCAGTGCAGATGCCATACAAGGCCATAGAGGTACTATTCACTATTTGGGGAGAGCCTGGTTAACATTTTTGTGGGTCTTTTGAACACTTGGTTGGAAATTATCTAAGAGTGTTATTCACAACGGGGTGGGGGGGATAACATTTTAAAATAAAGTGTAAGAAATGTAATGCTGTGCACCATTTATGGGTAAATTGTGACCGTTTAACACCTACTGTTTGATTTTTTGTGTATGTGTTAAAATTACAAACGCAGGATGATGTAGTCACAGAAGAGGTCAAAACAGAGAAAAATACTAGTATTAGGAGATGCATTAGTGCAGAAGATTAAGTTAAATTGCCATTACTTAAAACTGTGATATTCTTAATGCTGACGGAAAAGAGGGGTGATAATGAACAATCACATGAAGGAAAGAGTAATTCAGTATGAAACCGGGTAAAACACTGTAAGAATATCTTATGGGGGCCGTAAACTAAATACCAGTACAAATGAGGAAAAGAGTAGGATCAGAGTACTAGACTTTGTTAATGAAATAAATTACATCAGTTACTCGTATGTTGTGCAAGAGAGTAAAAGTTGATGTGGTTTATTCATTGGATTTTCTTTTTGACTGAATTTCAGCACTTATTCTTTTAAAAATGATGGTGAAGGATGTTAGATGGACATTTGGATATGAGCAATGCCCTGGAATTGCATAATTGATTTAAAAAAAAAAGTGAAAATTGTGGAAATGATGATGGAGAAAAGATTTTTGTTGGTGAATTTTACTGCTTAGGAGTAGTGTATTACCTTACACTGTATGCTTCCACAAATCCAATGGAGGGACAGCAACCTTTTAAAACTTTAAAAACATTTTGCAGTAATTAAATGCATATTTATTATGTTGAGCAAAAAGGGAAAGCATTCATTGGATGTCAAAGGGCGGCCGCAGTGGTGCAGCAGTTAGCATTGCCGCCTTACAACAAGAGGTTCTCCGGTTCGATCCTTGGCTGGGGTGCCTCCTGTGCGGAGTCTGCACGTCCTCCCTGTGGTCGCGTGGGTTTCCTCTGGATGCTCCGGTTTCCTCCCACATCCCAAAGACATGCTGTAGGTGGATTGGACACTAAATTGGCCCTAGGCGTGAGTGCATGTGCCTTCTGTGGAGGGTTGGGCGCTGGGCTGGCAACTCGACACCATAAAACTCCACTGCCAATCATGAGCAGACAGATGATCCACTGTGGTGACCCCTAACCGGGAAAAGCCGAAAGAAGAAGATTCACTGGATGTCAAACTAGTGAAAGAGAACAGTCACAAAGGAAGAGACCTTGATAAATGTTGTGGAGAACAGTAGCATGCCTAAACTTCCTGAATATGTGTATTTGATTGCTGTAAGCTTATCGGTGCTGGACTTGCATGTCATTTGTCATTGCTTTGCATTTGTATTGATTGTATTGATTGCTGTCTTGATTGAATTAAAATATTTTGTTTGCCAGTTTTCTTTGGGTTCTGATATAGTTGGTTATGGGTTCATTTATTTATTACCTCAGTTTTTTGTTTGACTTGCTGGTGTACTGATAAGTTGTACCATCAAAAATATGTTAATATGTACATCTGTGTACACACACATGTGCGCTGTGAAATACAGATACATATGTGTATGTATTATATATGCAGATGTGTACGTTATATGTTTTTAATGTTTTATAATTATATATTATACATGTGTGTATTTTTACATGTATTCTACACACCACAGGAGAGGAATGGAATAATATGGTAGGTTGTTTTAAATGTTTCATGTGTACCAACAGTGGGGAATTCAGTTATTAAAAGCATATTAAAATATGCATACTGTGAAATTTACAGGGAGTTAGATTGTGCTTGAAATTGCCTTTTAAAATACTTAGCCACTGTAAAAAATGTAGACTTTTTTTTTTTAGAAAAAATGTAAGAATGAAGGTAAGAATTTTTGTTTAAAATGGACTGCTTGTTATTTGAATAGCCAAATCCAAATTCAACATACTTTCCTGCGAGACCCAAGTCTGTCCTTCACAATCCTTTCTTTCTCTTTTGCATTTCCACACTTATACCTGTCACAAATTAGTTGGATATCTTGTGGACTGATCTGTGTATGCCACCCAAACTAAATTACTTGTATCATTGTGCAAACTATTTGCATTCTATCTCCATGTGTGGCAAATGTAGCTGTCCATGCATCTAACACTTTCTCTCTCTATCCTTAACGTCAGATCCACCCAGTTCTGATCGCTAACCTCAGCTACCATTTTATAAACTTTAAACCCCAAGTACTCCTCCTCCTGTGTTTTCAGGGAGTGCAAAACATTTGTCTGTTTAGGACTTTTGGGAGTGGTACTGAAGCCCCGATTTACTACCAAACTACAGAACATCTCCAATATCTTTAGCAGTTGCACAGTAACATCCTAAAACAGCATCATGCAATCATCTGCAAACAGATAAATACCAGTCCTTTTACTATTACTATTCTGCCTCACCCAACTTTCCCTTACTCTCTGCACCAGGCACTCCGTGATTTTTAAAAGTAATCCTGGTGGTAAAAGCCGCCCCTTACTAGTTCCTTTTTCTAATATTATTTCTTCTCAAAGCCCACTGTTTATATATAGATGTTACTTTGGGGCCCAAGTCTTTCATTGTCTTCAACCACCTACCATGATCAGTGACCTCTATAAAGGTAATGATCAGCGGAAGTAGCTGCAGTATGATGTCTGTTCATTTTTTAATTTCGTATTCCACAGATGGAAAGCAAGTCCTCTTTTGGGATTTTGAGACAACAGCGGCTTTATGATCATTTTTTTTGTCCTGCTCTTTGTGCCTTAGCTTTCATAAGTTTGTTCTTCGGGTGGTTGTAGGCCTCTCATTTTATGTCGGCAGAGATAATTTGTGGTTAGGATTTTCAGTCCTCCTAGTATCTTTGATTTCCTGTGAGTAAGGTTTTCACTTGTTAGTTAATTTTGTTTTTTAATCACTTCATTGTTCTGAAATGGCATTTCTTTTGCTGGCAACTAGAACAAACATGACTTTTGTGGTTACCTTTTCTTTGTATGATTTTTGTGGTTACCTTTTCTTTATATGATTTTTGTGGTTACCTTTTCTTTATATGATTTTTGTGCTTACCTTTCTTTATATGATTCTTCTGGTTACTTTTTCTTTATATTAACTATCCTCCAACCTGCAGCTTGGGTATAACTGAGAATTCGGGTACAGGATTAGCTGATAGTCATGCTTTCATCTAAATGTTTGTACTAGGCTACCATTCCTGCTTTGAGTTTCTCCTAACCATTTATCTTCATGGAGGTGTCAGACTATTGACAAGATAAGGGCAATCTCGTATAGTTCCCATGCAGTGCATGTTTGCTCACAGAAATGGGATTGTTAAATGTTTGTGTAATTTTTTTGTGTGTGTGCATGTGTAATGTGGATGCACAAGTATATGTTATATCACATGTATGTATGGATCTATTTTGAAATAACAAATTACCAAAATCTCGAACTACAGAATCTCGAGACCACAGTGTCGAAACGTAACGAAAAGTTATGTTTGTACAATGCATTGCTATTTCTTTGGTGTTTAATGTCACTGAAATGTTCTGATATCCTATATTTTATTGGTCTTGAAGTCTGACCTGTATAGAAGGCAGAACATTTACAAACTGCAAGGTTTATAACCCAGTCTGAATTACAGACCAGTAAAATATAAGATGTCAGAACATTTCAGTGACATTAACACCAAAGAAATACCAATGCATTGTACAGACATACTTTGTCACATAGAAATGCATCATTTTATTTTATTATAATTGATCGGATCCTAGGCACTAAATCCAATAAATCAGGCTGGCATGAATTATTAAATACAAAAGAGAAGAAATGGATAATTAAATTAGGAGGGCTATTTGCACCTGGTTTAAATGAACATCTTTAATTGGTCACACACAGTGTATTTAAAGGATGAGCTGATTGTACATCATTACACTGATGAAGGCTATGTAGGATACTAGCCGAAACCGGTCTGTTTAGCTTATTCCTGTTTAATACAGTTCTTATGTATATGTGTTTATAATAATAATAAATACATAATAGTTGCTGCCACAGTATGCTGGTCATTTTTGGGATTTGCCTTTGGAATTTTGTGACCTTGCAGATGCCATACCTGCAGAGAAACATTGGGACTAAACATACAGAGCCAACTGATATTGCCAGCATCCTAGCAGATAGATTCAGTGCCAACTTTACCCCCCCTCTCACCCCCTAAAGGGCTCATCTCTGTACCGGAAGAATGCAAAGTTCATGTAATCACGGCTGCACAGGTAAAAACTTCACTCTTCAAAGCCAAGATCACAGCATCCATGGGACCTGACAACATCCCAGGCTACCTTCTACATGAGCTACAGAATGAACTGGCACCCCACCTAAGTACCATGTTCAGTCATAGCCTCGCCTCAGGCTATGTGCCCATTGAATGGTGCACCATGACAGTTATCCCACTCCACAAAGGGGGAGCCATGACAGACCCCGGGAACTACTGCCCCATTAGTCTGACGAGCCTGGTCTGCAAGGCCATGGAACGTATCATCATGGAACTACTAAATTAAGACATTGGCAATCTCCAAACTCTGGACCCCACATAGTTCTGGTTTGAAAAAGGCAGATCATGTCTCCTAAACCTGATAGACTTCTTTGAAGCAGTCACCAAAGCCATAGATAAGGGTAAGGTGGTTCACACAGCCTATATAGATCTTGCCAAGGCATTCAACACCATCCCCCACTCTGGAATTATAGATAAACTCACTATACTAGGTATAAATCCCTATGTCACAAGACGGGATGTCAACTGGCTTACTGACAGAACCCACAGTGTGAAAGTAGCAGACTCCAAATCTGACTTCATACCAGTGGCAAGTGGAGTACCACAGGGTTCAGTCCTGGGTCCTCTCCTGTTTGGCATCTACTTCTCTGAAGTACAGGCTAACACAGAAGGTCTTTGGCTAACTAAGTTCGCAGATGACTGCAAACTAGGAGCCATAACCGAAACTCCTAACTATGTGGACATCCTACAAAAGAGCCTTACTGAGACAGATGCCTGGTATCAAAGCCATGGCCTCAAGCTCAATGCCAAAAAGTGCATTGTCATCCCCTTTGGTAAAAACTCTGTAGCCATGAACTACCACATAGGCGGTAGTCTACTTAACACCGAAAGTGTGATGAGACCTTGGGACACAGGTGGACAGCAGTCTCTCCTTTGATAATCACATCACAGTGGTCAGGAAATTCTTCTACGTGGCACACCTCATCACAAAAGGTTTCTCATCCAGAAAAAAAGAGGTCATTGTTCCCCTCTACTCATCACTCATTAGACCCATTATAGAGTACAACACCGCTTTTGGTATGTACCTTACAAGACATCTACAACAACTAGAAAGGCCGCAGAAATACCTCACAAAGAGGATTACTGGCCTCAAACAGATGCCCTACGCAGACCGTCTCAAAAAACTCCAGTTTTACTCCTTCACATATCGTCTACTCAGAGGCGATCTCTGCCTAACATACAAAGCTATGTCAACCCCAGAGCTGTTGGACGTGCTCCACTTAAAGAAATCCCAGTCCCTCCGAGCTACATGCTCTAGGGACCTAAACCTTGTCACCACAATAAACAGAACATGCTGGAGGGATAGATTCCTGTCCCAGAGACTTCCCATACTCTGGAACAGACTACCTATCTATCTATGTCAAACAGAGCTCCTCTTTAGCCCTCTTCAGGAAAAATATTGATGATTGGATGGGAAATAGGAAATTCACCCCGGGAATCCCATCTGTGGCTCTGCTTAACAGGGGCACAGGAAAATAATTTTCTTGGGTGGCGAAAGCCAGGGTACCTTTTTGGCTAGGCTTATATAGGCCCTAGGGCTAATAGCCTACTACCTACCTATGAACCTATTATTTGTCTCCACATGCTTGTGTGAGCCTCTACATGGCTACAGTCTATTTACTACAGCTGTTTCACAGAGCAGGAGTTTTATGTTTATCACATAAAGCTGTTTCTGTTTCCTGAAGTTAGAAAATGCAGCTGTATAATTCACAGATCCTAACAGTATATTTGAGGCAGTCATTTGTGCTGTAGGGATCCCTCCTATCCATTCCTGTCTCTCCCCCTCTCTCTCTCTCTCAGTTCTGGTTTGGATGTGTGATGTTGGTGATGATGCAGTTACGTTGGTCTGCTTTGCAGGCATTTTTTGTCCTCTTCTGGAGTTTCAGTAGTTGTGGGGATTGCTTTTTCCTGTAGATGTAATGCTCAATTACCACATACTTAGTACACTGGCTTGAATACGTTCCTATGTCTTCCTCAGTATTTACTTTCCTGTCTTGTAGGTTTCTCATCATGTGATCGTAGCAACCTTGCAGGTATTAGGAGATTAGCTGAGAGATCACAGACCAGTGAAGGTATGCGTCTGATCAGAGAGGAGTGGGACTGCTAGTTAAAAATGGTGTAGCATCATACTTCACAAGGTTTTGAAAGTCAGGATGTCAGATGTTACTGCACATGTGACTTCTCAGATCTGCTACTAGGGTGAGTACTTCACACATTGTCCTATGCCTTTCAGAATGCACATTTGAGTTGCTACATGAGCTGCCTTTATAGGGAGCAAAATACTGATAAGGACAGTTGTCTTTCTTACTGCAAGGATTACTTATAACATCTCATCTTAGGGATGATGCACTCCAGTAGTATTTACCACTCTATATACTAATTTACAGTCTCTGTTAGCATCCACTTTAGCCGATTTGTTTTTTAAAATGCACAGAATGACCCATTCTCCCTAACCCTGACATGAACCTAGCACCTTTTTGTACTTTCCCCACTGCTAATGTTACTCAAGCAGTCTGCTCTGTAAGCATCAAAGAATGATGTTTTACACTGCGGGTCCCTGTTTTACAAAAGTAAATTTACTTGTGCGTATAACATGGAGTTACCTTTTGCTCACAACGCTGGTAGTTCACAGTGATTCTGTGTTAGCCAACTGGTAGATGTGTCACGGTACTTTTCTACACATATGTTTGTGTAGTCTATGGAATGCAGTGAAGATGAGCATTATTATGCTAACATTCCCTCCACCTTCTGTGGACTGTTTGTTGTCTGTGTCTAAGCCCCATTTCCAGTAGTTTGTCTGACAAACTCACACAACCTTCTCTCCCAGATGTGTTTGCAGTCGCATATTAACTGAAGAACACGTTTAACAAAATCCTGACAGCATCTAAACACTAATGAGAGGCTAACAGATGTGAGATCTTTTTTTTTTTCAAACTGCTTGTCCGCTGCATACTAGTAGTTCAAAATGCCATACAGAAACCCAGAGTCCCAACAAATTGTTATATACAGCAGATGTCCACTGAGTTCTTGCTGTACTCAACTGTGTGGTTGGAAGCAAGCCAGAAAACAAAGATATAAATCTGGTGAGAAAGCAAGCCTTTTTCCTCAAACAGGGCATTAGAAAACCTATTAGGTGGGTGGCAACAACACTATGTGAAAAGAAGATCAGACTGTCTCTGAAAGCATGTGATTGGGAGTAGAAGAACATGTATAATATTCTCTGTATAGCTTTTCTGCTTTAGGATGTTCTTCATTCCACATGTCCTGATGTTCTTTTGCTACACGGTTTTCCATATATAACCATATGCATTCAGTACAACAGAAACAAAAGTGACATTCACATGCATTGTCTGTCAGCAATCCAGCTCATTGGGAAGAGACTTCAAGGGAGGTTGGTGTAGGGGGAAAATGATCCTACTAGGCCTACACCAACAGAGGACTAGTTAAATTAGCGTACACACACACACACACACACACACACACACACACACACACACACACACACACACACACACACACTATGGCAGTTTAGTGCGAAACATTAAGGCTATGAGTTACGAATGAGCTTCAGCTTATAGTCTTATGTTTAGTTCCTTCTGTCTTTGAATACTGTGTCTTTTCTGAGCAAGTCAGTTACCAGGAAATGTTTCTGGGACACTTCTAAAAATGCTACTTGTGTGTAGAAGTACACCTGAATAAATAAATAAAAGTCTGTTAATTTACTGAAGTTGAGATGTGACTCTCATAGATATTTACGTAGATTTAGAATGTTAGTTGTGGGTGGAGATTTATATAACTGATAGCTGGTATGTGAGGATCCAAGCCAAATGCTTGCAACAGATAAGCTAGATCCACTAGCAATGAGCAGCATGAGCAAAGTAGAAAATCCATTTTATCTTAGTTACTTATTGTTGACTGTTCTACCCAATTATCTTATCCCGACCCACCTTATTCATATATTCACACTAACCTCTGTTTTAGGTCCTTCAAGTATTCTACTCTGCTATATATTTTTTTCAAACCTAAAGTTTCTTGGGTATCTGTACCTAACCCTATTGCTGTTCATTGCTTGATTGTATTCACTTTGTTTTTCTTCCATCCCATGTTGCTGTTGCACACATTGATGAATTACTGATTTCCCCTTGTTAATTGGTTTTTCACTGTATGGTGATTCTTCTTGTCGTTTTTTTATTACAAACTAGCTCTTCTGTGTTTTGAACACCGCTTTCCTTTTTAAATTAATCAAGAGTTGGTTCAGTACTGTTGGCTGCATGGCACAGAGCGATGAAGTTCTGACTGTGACCCAGAGGACCTGGAATAAGTAGGAACCCAGAAGCTGGTGTATATAATTTAGAAAGATGGTAGTGGGTGGCAATGCTGGTTTCTCACCATGGAGAAGGGAAAGGAAAGTGCCCCAACCCACTCCAGTGGTGTTACCCACTGGAGAGCGAGAGGTGCACAGCATGTAGTGTATGGACTGTGAATTGGTACTGCTTTGTCAAGCTGCATCTGTATGGTAGCTTTCTTGCAGGTTTATTCAGAAGTGAGCACACTATGAGGGGAAGGCACAGCCCACCCTGTCATTTGCAAGCATACATGTTGGCTGCCAGAGGAAGGGCTTGGATCCAAACAGGAAAATTCCTGATAGCAGCCTGGATCGTCACCTTCAATTTGCTCTCATCCCATAAGATGACTGATGTTTGGCAGGCAAAAGGGGAAAAAAGGTTACAAAATTGCATACTCTGTGATGCACAGATTTCATCATAAGTGTTAAGTTGATGAGTTGGGCATGAAATGATTTGAAATGTAATTCAAGCACATTTGCTAAAGTGTCATTACACAAATATATTTCCATTGAGACAAACCTGAAACCTCTTATTGCTTTCTCAGGTCCCTGGCGTTGTTGCTGCGTGCAGAGCATATACTTGATATATTCATCAGTATCTTAAGATGGAATTTAGAATTGCATCTACTTGGGATAGTTTCCCAGTTGCACATGAGCCTGTTGTTGTCACTCTTAAACCAAGTGAAGGTGGACTACGGATGCAGGTGGATGCTCCATTTTTTGATGATCCTTCAGCCCCACCTGGTGAACCAGGGAAGCCATTCGATGGTTTATGGGAGTTTGAAGGTACAGTAGATATATTGTGTTTTATTTATTTTTTTTATTTTTGCAGCTGAGTTCATACAATTATTTTCTTCTCTGTTTGTCAGCTTTGTTTATGGTGGTATGTTAAATGACACATTTAGATATTAAATTTCCTATTCACAATTTCTGTTTGTGTTATTTTTGTGTATAGCTGTTTAATTCACGATCGTGAGAATTTTTTAATGATCTTAATACCCTTCCTCAGAGTTCCCTATGACCATCAAGATCTTGTTCTCAACTACATACTCCTGTCCCCCACCCAGCGTCCAAGGACACTGAATATGAAAAGTACAGTTTTGAATTGTAGGCCATCATCTTATTTTTGAATTGTAGGCCATCATTTTATTGGAAAGTCAGGAAATTTTCTTTGTTGGTAAATCAACTTCCCTTGGAAGCTTAATGTGCACATTTCTGAAGAGATGGCTCAGTCTGTGTACTGCCTGTTTTTACATTTGTCCTTAAGCAGTTGTCAGCAAATAAGCAGATTGAGCCTCTCCCTTTCCTCAGGATGGACAAGTTAGCATTCTGTGTTAGTGGTTCATCAGATAGCGCACTCCCCTTTGGTTGCTTGAAGATCAGAAGACTGTGGTTTCTGTTCCCACATCATTTACCTGGATTAATTTTCAGTACTGAAACTACAGTGTAGCATAAGGGGATGCTGCATTCCTGAGTTCACCATCCTTCAGATGAGATGTTAAACCGAGGTTCCATCTACTTGAGTTGGTGGTAGTTTAGGTGACTATAAAAGATACCACAGCATTCACTTAAAGAACAGGGACCCTTTATTAAAATTTTATATCGTATAAAAAAAAATTAAATCAATTATTTACACTAATTTTTGCGTTCATTCTTAAAAATATTTACGGGTTATCAACACAAAAGATCTAAATAATTCTGTTTCTCTCATTCTTTTTTTCTGTTATATTTACCCACTGTCCCTCTCGCCCTTTCTTCCACAACCATCTTCTTATTTCGGCTAATACACCATCGTTTTCCATTTTTTTGTTATGTAGGAAATTCTCATAATTTTAACTACAGCACCCATATTGACAGTTTACTGTCATTTGTTTTGAATTTGACTGAAAATCCACTTGGCTGAATCACAAATCATACAAAATATTCAACATAAGAAACATAAAATAGTATTTTTGCAGGACCCCTCCCCCATGTGGTGGGCTTTGCCTCTCCTGCAAAAACACTATTTTATGTTGTATTTTCTTATATGTTGAATGTTGTTGTATAATTTATGATTCAGTGAAATGGGTTTCAGTCAAGTGGTTGTTCAAAAGTCAGATGCGTTTTCAGTCAAATGTTTTCAAACATTTGACTTTTCAGTCAAGTAATGTTCAATCAGATGATTATAAACCATCACAAACAGTACTTTATCCCATTTATCCATATCATATTTCTTTTACTTTGTCATAGCTGACATACAGTACCATCTATATTCATTTTTAAACTTTTTCCCCAAAGTCTTTATTTATTCTTTTTGCAAACCAAAAAACAATGGTATGTTTTTTTCTTTAGTATAGTCATCACTTTTTTCTTTCCTGTTCCGCAAAAAAAATCCTCTACTTCATAAGCCTTTTCAAACTTTTCTCTTCTTGTATTGGCTTTCCTTACATTAGTACACCAAAACAAGTTTCTAAAGTCATGTTTTACCATTCATTTCTTTTCCCATCACCCTCACTTGCTTTTAACTTCCATCTCCTGTAATTAATTTTTTTCTTGCGTCTTGTCCTTTTCCGTATTTATTTTCTTCCCATACATTTTTATATTTTTATTGCATCATTTTACCTGTCATTTATTTTATCTATCCTATTATCCAAAATAAATACATAGATGCTAAATTAAATTCGGCCCATCAACTTTTTTTAATTATAACCTCAAAGATTTCTTACAAAAATAATACAAGGCATAACAAACCTGCCTTATGCAGAGCACCTTAAAGCCCTTTCCCTCTCCTCAGTCTCCTATATATTGCTGAGGGGTGATCTATGCCTGGCTTACAAAGCATCATCAAACCCTACCCTTATGAATCCCTTACTTACTTGTAAGTCAGAGTACCAAAAATACCAGGTCCAGGGACCTGAATTTTGTCTGCGACTTAAACAGAGCATGCTGGAGAGATGGATGCTTGTCCCAGAGACTGCCCCTCCTATGGAACAGGCTTCCCATCCATGTGAAGCTGAGTTTGCCTATTACCCAGTTAAAGTGCAGCATAGACCAGTGGATGGGGAATAGCAAATTTATACTGGTCTTAGCACTGATGTCCTTTATGGACAGAGATGGCTTATAAATGTCTAGCTCCTAATGTCCTATTTGGATATAGGGCATCATTATTCTTTCGGGAAAACCTGACTAGACTTAGAAAGCACCCCCCCCCCCCCCGGGTCATTAGCCTAGTAACAATCTATGAATCTATAAATTATCCTTCTCACTGGGTTCTGCCCTGAGCCCCAACTAATGATAAAAAAAACCTCTAATAACACTTTTTTTCCCATTTAAGTGGAAATGCATATATTCCCCTAAACATGCTATTTTTCATGAAAAAAAGAAGTATTCAATGAAATGAAAAAAATTCTTCCAACAAGCTAACAATTCTCCCATTGACGTAATACATTTTCATACTCTCCAAACGTCATCCCAAAATCTTTACTTCTTTTTATTGTGAAATATGTTCTATTTATTTATCTCACCAAATCCCTTATACTTAATTTTGTTTAACTGAAGACCAGCTCTTTAACAGCTTTTTGATCTTTATTACAACCTCACTTATCCATCCAATTTTTTTGTTAATAGAACTAAATTTTATGCATATATCATGTGTATTGGTAATGTAGCATTTCCTTCTATCTCCCAACTTGTTTCCCTCATTTCATACATACATATCTGTACTACTGCATTCATCATTAACACAAATACTCATTGGGCACCCTTGTTTTACTCCTCTTTTTATACTTATTTTCCCCATTCATTTGTCATCACTTGTGCTTATGTGTTTCATAACATTTCTTTATTAGATTAATACTTTCCTCCATACCATAAGTTCATAGGTGTGCACTAGGCTAATGGCCCTGGAGCCTTTACAAGCCTAGCCCCAAAATATTGCCCAGTCACCGTACCACCCAATGTTTGTTCACAGTGCCCCTATCCACTAGGGCAACTGGTATGATCCCTGGAGTGAACTTTCTGTTACCCATCCACTCGTCACAATTTCTCTTGAAGAGGGCCAGCTAGGTGATCTGCTTGACATGAATGGGAAGCTTATTCCAGAGTATGGGCAGTCTTTGGGAGATGAACCTGTCCCTCCAGCATGTTCTGTTAATTGTGGTAATGAGGTTGTGATCTCTGGAATGTGTGGCATGGGGGGATTGGGATTTCTTTAACTGTAACATTTCAAGTAGGGCTGGATCGGATATGGCTTTGTACGTCAAGCAGAGATCACCTCTAAATAGACAATAAGACTGAGAACAGCTGAAGTTTCTTGAGTTTGTCCATGTAGGACATGTGTTTAAAGCCTAGGATTCTTTTTGTGAGGTACATTTGCGGCCTTTCTAGCTGTTGTAGGTGTCTGGTCGGGTACATGCCAAACGGGGCATTATATTCAATGATTGGTTACATAGCCAAACTGGAAGCAAAGCTCTCTCCATCCAAGATTGTGCTAGACAGTCAAGAGGAGAAGGTTAACACCTACACTACACCTCAAGCAACACATAGCCCTTCTAAACCCACACCACCAACACCCACACATAGCAACAATAAATCCACATATGCGGAGACCCTTAACTGTAACCTTCCCAAGCAACAAGGACCTCCAAAGTTGAAATGCCAACAAACACCAATCACAACCAAAGTGTTACATAGCGCACAACACCAGTGTGCCACCCAGCAACAGCCCCTAAGGCAAGACAACGTACCTAACACTTTAGTCATAGGTGACTCTATAGTCAGGCACACTAATGGCCCACTCACCAGGCTGAACAAGGAGAATATTTAAGTCAGCTGCCTGTCGGGTGCCAGGATCCGCCACATAACACATGCACTCAAGTTACTCCACAACAAGTACAAATATGACTCTGTCATTGTCCATGTTGGAGTGAATGACTTGAGATGTACCTCCCTGGACTACATGAAAAGAGACATGGAAGAGCTCTCAGATCATGTGGCCCAGGCAGGTATGACCCCAGCCCTGAGTAGCATCCTGCCTTCGCCCAGAATGATACCACAATATAAGGACAAAATGATTGACTTCAACAATTGGCTAAGCTTCTGGTGTCATTCAAAGGGGATCCAGTATCTGTCTGCCTGGGACGACATGATCAACAGACCACGATTCTTTGCCAGAGATGGTTTGCATCTGTCACTCCTGGGATTCAGGTTACTGGCTGAGGTTCTTGCACCCCTATAGTGCCTTTTTAGGCAAAGTTCAAAGGACAAAACCACCACCGTAACGGGTACAAGTATGCAAATTCTGAAGGTAATGCTACTCAATGTTAGAAGTCTAAATCTCAAAATGCACACTCTCGGGGCACTCTTAAAAATGACCATCGATATCTGTGCAGTAACTGAGACCTGGTTAAAGGCTGCAGAGAGCACCCCTGCAATACCAAGCTACAACTCTTACCACACTTTCCGGTCACCAAACCAAGACCGAAACACTAAAGGTGGAGAAGTGTCCATATTCACACCACCAGGCTAGTTGCCCAACACAATGCATCTGAAATTCTCCAGGTGCAACTAGCACTAGATAAGACTGCTATCCAAATTGTAGCTTGCTACAGATCCCCCACCATGCCCCAAGATTCTCACTACACCTTTCTAAACATACTGGAAAATATTAAGATACAGCCAAACACCCTAATATTAGGTGATTTCATTTACCCTGCCATTAACTGGGAAAAGTACTCGTGTACCAACACCTTTGCCCAACGCTTCTTGGAATTCATAAATTCCAACGCCCTGGATCAACTAATCCATAGTCCCACCAGGGGCTCCAATATCCAAGACTTGGTCATTACCAACATGGGAAATCAATACTCCACACCTATGGTCACCCCCTCGTTGGTCAGGTCTGACCATAAGCTATTCACCCTTAACATCCACATCCCTCCCCAGTAAGGAAACCTCCATAAAAATCTTCTCCAAGGCCAACTTCATGCTACTCAAGTCAGAAGTGACAAACTTCATGACACCCATGCAGACAGGAACTGAAAGTTCGACTGCTGAATCCTACACTAAGGCACTGTACAAAAGCATCCACTCATGCATGAATCGTGCCATCCCAAATGGAACCAAGATGCTCTCCTCCACAAAAAGGAAGCCAATCTGGTGGTCCCCTGCCATAAACAAACTTTACAACAAAAGGAAGAAACTGTTGCAGAAAAGAGGAAAATCCCAGGATGCAAAAAACTCCCTTACCAGCCTCAGTAAGAAGCTGAGATCCCTCATAAAATCCTCCAAAGCTAGTTATGAAAATAAAATTGCCCAAAGATTCCAAAGACAGCCACAAGGCGTTCTATAACTATGTCAAGAATCTAAATGGCAATGCTCAGATCTGCTCTGAGCTACCAACAGAAAAGCATTAAATGTACTGATCCCAAGGATATTGCCAGTATCTTGGCAGATCAATTCAGTGCCAACTTTGCTCCCCTCTCACCCCCTAAACGGCCCATCTCATTACCGGAAGATTGCCAAATTCCTGTAATAACGGCCACACAGGTAAAAGATACACTCTCCAAAGCTAAGAATACAGCATCCATGGGACCAGATGACATCCCGGGCTGTGCATTACATGAACTATAAAATGAACTGGCACCTCACCTAAGTGTCATGTTTAATCATAGCTTCACCTCAGACTTCATGCCCACTGAGTGGCGAACAGCTACAGTTATCCCACTCCACAAGGAGGGATCCACCTTGGATCCCGGGAACTACCGTCCCATCAGTCTGACTAACGTGATCTGCAAGGCCATGGAACGTATTATCATGGAACTTATAAACAAAGACATTGGCAACCTTCAAACACTGGACCCCACCCAGTTTGGGTTCATGAAGGGCCGATCTAGGCTCCTGAACCTGATTTACATCTTCGAATCAGTCTCCAGAGCTGTGAATGAGGGTAAGGCGGTCCACACAGCATATCTGGACCTTGCCAAGGCCTTTGACACCATCCCCCACTCTGGAATCATAGATAGATTTACTAAGCTGGGCATTAATCCCTACGTCACTCGATGGGTTACCAACTAGCTTACTGACAGAACCCACACTGTAAAAGTAGCCGACTCCAAATCCAGCTACAGACAAGTGACAAGTGGAGTACCTCAGGGTTCAGTCCTGGGACCGCTCTTGTTTGGCATCTACTTCTCTGAAGTATAGGACAACACTAAGGGACTCTGGCTAACAAAGTTCACAGATGACTGCAAACTGGGAGCCATTATTGAATCCCCAAATGATGTGGCTACTTTACAAAAGGGCCTTACAGAAACAGATGCTTGGTGCCAGAGCCATAGGCTCAAGCTCAATGCCAAGTAATGTATAGTTATCCCCTTTGGGGAAAAAACATGTACCCGTGAATTAATAAACACAACAGGATGTTAGAGTGGCAAAGCACAACAAGTAAAAACAAAAATACCACTCTGGAGCCGATGTTCTACAACCCACTACGACAGTTTATTAATAGGACAATCCAAATGGCATAAAAAACAATCCAATACCTGTAGGTCAAGCGCTTTCATAATCAAAACTTCATCAGGACAGTTAAACATCAATTGCAAACAAGCTTTTATACAAAGTTCATTCAATTAATCAATAATTAATGCTTATTTGAAAATAAAGTGACAGTGCTTAAATAACAATGTAAAGTGTTTAAGTATAGGTTCAAACCCCTTTTTAGTTTGAGAAAACAAATAAAAAAAACGCTGAAATATAAAAAGAGGTGAAAAAGCAGAATCAGAAGGTAAAAAATTAAACTTTCAAAGTTTTAATGCCTTGAACTTTAGTTCAGGTTTAATGCTGATATGTTCATTAATACCAGGGGGTTCAGTAGCATTTAGTTTAAGTTGCCACCTATCTTCTGTCCTAAACAACTTGTTAGTCCAGTCACCACCTCTAAAATTCTTACCAACTACTTCTAGAATACCAAATTTAAAAGAATGTGATTCATGTAAATATGTTTAAAAAGTGCACTTTTTTCATCCTTTTTAAAAATACTGTAATAACAGTGTTCATTGATCCTTCTACTCAATCTTCGCTCTGTCTTGTCCACATAAAAATGTCCACAATCTATACATATAGCCAGGTAAACCACACCTGTTGTTGTGCAGGAACCTGCAGCAAAAATAACCTCTATATTGTTCATGTGAATATTGTAGATATATTTTTGATACCCCTAAGATTCATCTAGGGCCCTACAATATAGAGGTTATTTTTCTTGCACAACAACAGGTGTGGTTTACCTGGCTATATGTATAGATTGTGGACATTTTTATGTGGGCAAGACAGAGAGAAGATTGAGTAGAAGGATCTATGAACACTGTTACAGCATTTTTAAAAAGGATGAAAAAATGCACTTTTTAAACATATTTACATGAATCCTACACATTATTTTAAGTCTGGCATTTTGGAAGTAGTTGGTAAGAATTTTAGAGGTGGTGACTGGACTAACAAGTTGTTTAGGACAGAAGTTAGGTGGCAACTTAAACTAAATGCTACTGAACTCCCTGGTATTAATGAACATATCAGCATTAAACCTGAACTAAAGTTCAGGGTATTAAAACTTTGAAAGTTTAATTTTTAACTTCTGATTCTGCTTTTTCACCTCTTTTTATATTTCAGTGTTTTTTTTATTTACTTGTTTTCTCAAACTAAAAAAGGGGGGGGGTTGAACCTATACTTAAACACTTTACATTGTTATTTAAGCACTGTCACTTTATTTTCAAATAAGCATTAATTATTGATTAATTGAATGAACTTTGTATAAAAGCTTGTTTGCAATTGATGTTTAACTGTTCTGATGAAGTTTTGATTACGAAAGCGCTTGACCTACACGTATTGGATTGTTTTTTATGCCATTTGGATTGTCCATGTACCCGTGAATTACCACATAGGTGGCAGTACACTAAACACCGAAAGTGTGATAAGAGACTTAGGGACACAGGTGGACAGTGGTCTCACCTTCAATAACCACATCATCACAACAGTCAGGAATATGTGGCACACCTCATCACTAAGGGCTTTTCATCCAGGAAAAAGGAGGTCATTCTCCCAATGTACTCATCCCTCATTAGACCCATTATAGAATACAATGCCTCGTTTGGTATGTACCTCTCAAGACATCTGCAACAACTGGAAAGGCCACAGAAATACCTCACTAAAGGAATCACAGGCCTAAAGCAGATGCCCTATGCTGATTGCCTTAAAAAACTCCAGCTATACTCTGTCGCATATCGTCTACTCAGAGGCGATCTCTGCTTAACATACAAGGCTATGTCAAACCCAGAGCTGTTGGACATGCTACATTTAAAGAAATCCCAATCCCTCAGAGCCACACGCTCCAGGGATCTAAACCTTGTCATCACAATAAACAAAACATGCTTGAGGGATAGGTTCTTGACCCAGAGACTCCCCAGACTCTGGAATAGCCTGCCCATACATATCAAGCAGAGCGTCTCTTTGGCCCTCTTCAAAAGGAACATTGACGATTGGATGGAAGAAAGGAAATTCACCCCGGGAATCACATCAGTCGCCCTGCTAGACAGGGGTCCAGGGAAGTAAATAGTGTGGGAAGAAATAGCCAGTGAATTGTTATGGCTAAGTTTGTATAGGCCCTAGGGCCGATAGGCTAGTACCAACCTATGAACCTATGGTCTAATGAGGGATGAGTAGAGAGGTATGAGGACCTCTTTCTTCCTGGATGTGAAAACTTTGGTTATAAGATGTGCCACGTAGAAGGACCTTCTGACTACAGTGGCAATGTGGTGGTCGACAGTGGGTGGCTGTCTACTTGGGTGCCCAGATCTCTTATGGCCCCTTCAGCGTTCAGTGGGCTGCCATCAACGTGGTAATTCATGGGAACTGAGTTTTTTCCAAAGGGGATAATGCATTTTTTGGCATTAAGCTTCAGGCCATGGTTCTGACACCAGTCATTGGTCTCTGAGAGGCCCTTTTGTAGGATGTCTGCATCACTTGGGGAGTTAATAATGACTCCTAGCTTGCAGTCATCAGAGAACTTGGTTAGCCAAAGTCCTTCTATGTTAGCCTGGACTTCTGAGAAGTAGATGCAAAACAGGAGAAGGCCCAGGACCAAGCCCTGTGGAAATCCACTCGTGATTGGTGACTGGTCAACAGTCTGACTTGGCTCACAGATGGGACCCACAGAGTGAAAGTTGTGGATTCCAATTTGCAACCCACCTAGTGATGTAAGGATTAATGCCTAGTTTGGTGAGTTTATCAATGATACCGGAGTGGGGAATGGTATCAAAAGGCCTTGACCAGGTCGAGGTAGGCTGTATACACTGCCTTACCCTCATCCACAGCCTTGGTGACTGCCTCAAAGAAGTCTGTTCAGCAGGCAGGATCTCCCCTTGACAAAGCCGAACTGTGTGGGGTCAAGAGTTTGGAGATTGCCTATATTTTGTTAAACAGGTCCATGATGAAGCGCTCCATAGCTTTACATACCAGATTCAGCAGGCTAATGGGGTGATTGTTCCCAGGGTCTGTAGTTGCTACCCTTTATGGAGCAGAATGACTGTAGCAGTGCGCCATTCATTAGGGTCATAGCCTGAGGTAAGGCTGTGATTGAACAGGGCACACAGATGTGGTGCCAGTTCTTTTTGTAGCTCATGTAGGACGCAGCCAGGGATATTATCAGGTTCCATGGACACTGTATTCTTGGCTTTGGACAATGCAGCTTTTACTTGTGCAGCAGAAATGGTGGGTACCAGGCTTTCTTCTGGTATTGTGATAGGGCCCTTGGGAGGGGTGAGAGGTGTAAAGTTGGCACTGAATCTGTCGGCCAGTATGTTTGCTATATCTGTTGGCTCAGTATAGGAGGTGCCATTGTGTAGTAACTCAGAGCAAATCTGGGTATTGCCTTTGAGGTTTTTGATATAGCTATAGAAGGCTTTGTGGTTGTTTTTGGTGTCGGACACAATTCCGCCTTCGGGATCTCAGCTTTTTGTTGAGACTGATAAGGGAGGTTTTCCAGTCTTGTGACTTCATTTTTTTCTGCAACAGTTTCTTCCTTTTATTGTAAAGTTTATTGATGGCTGGGGACCACCAGATTGGCTTCCTTTTTTTGGAGGAGAGCATCTTAGTTCTATTTGGTATGGCAAGGTCCATGCATTTGTGTGCATGCTTGTACAATGCATTGATGTATGATTAGGCAGTCATGCAGCCATTTTCCATTGGCATGAGTGCTGAGAAGTTGGCCAGCTCTGTTTTTAGGAGCCCAAAGTTGGCTTTAGAGAAATTTTTCAGGGTGGTCACCTTAGCAGGGGGTGTAGGTGAGATGGAGATTTCCATGGTGATCAGTTTGTGGTCAGATTTAACCAGGGAGGAATTGACTATAGGTGTGGAGCAATGGTCTCCCATGTTGGTGATAACCAGGTCGAGGATTGTTGCTTCCTCTAGTGGGGGTCAGAATGAGCTGGTCCAGGGCATTGGAAATGATAAATTCCAGAAAGTGTTGGGCCTGTACATTGGTACTTGTATAGTTTTCCCAGTTGATGGAAGGGTAGTTGAAGTCGCCCAGTATGAGAGTATTGGGTTGGACCTTGATAGATTCCAGGGTGCTTAGGAACTTGGAGTGAGAGTCTAGGGACATGTTTGGGGTTCTGTAGCAGGTTATGACTTGTATCACTGTCTTACCCAGTGTTAGTTGTACCTGAAGATCTCGGATGCATTGTGCTGGGCTGCCAGTCTAGAAGTGTGCATATCCTTTAAGAATATGGAGACACCACCGCCTTTGAAGCTTCCAGTCGTATTCTGGGACCAAAGGGTATGGAATGAGTTGTACTCCAAAAAAGGAAGTCAGAATGCTGAGAGTGAATTTTATACTTTAATATTCCACAGATGAGATAGTGATGATAGGTTAGCGCTTTCACAGTTACCTGCTTCCTCAAACCTTAATACAAAATAACACTCCATAAAAACATTTAAATACTCAAGACAACCAATAAAAAACAACATAATTAATGAGGTAGACCTCTCTTCTTAAGAACAGGTTTTAAGGACACAGCACTAAGACCAGGAGGGGCATATGATTTAAAATCAATGATCCATCTTAATTCCAAACATTCTGTTTCAGTAGACAGACCACCTTCTCTTAAACTGTCATGCATCTTTTGTAAAACTAAAAACTTAAAACCATGGTTACAACCTGCCTCTATTACATGTTTGGCTAGTGCATTAGTACATTTCTTGTTACGTATGTCATTAAGGTGTTCTAGAACCCTTTCCTTCAAAATACGATTTGTTTTTCCAATATAAAAACATTTACATACTAAGCATCTAGCCATATACACTATATTTCTTTTACAACAGTCTGCATAGATGCAAGAGATTGCATACAGATACAGACTCACTACAAGAACCCTTTAATACACTTAAGATTGATCTTCTGGACAGAGGTTGTAAAGGAAAGGAAATAGGTAGTGCCATAGAGAAGATGGACACAATGGATAGTAACAAAGTGAGACCTTACTTCTCAAAATCCAATGCAATAACTGATGAAGGATCTTTAGTTAAGGAGGTTAGGTCAGGTAATAGGATGTGTCTGACTTATTCTGGAGGAGTGAATAAAGTTTGTGATATTATTAAGCATAATTGGCCTGTTCTGTTAACAGATAAAAAAAAATCTGTAAGGTGATAGAATCGGAACCTAGATTCTGTTTTAAAAATTGTAAAATTTTGAAACAATGACTCTGTTATAAGCATGATAGGTATCATGAACACATGATGTCACAACGTATTGGTACATGTTGTTGTAGGACATGTAAAGCTTGCCCTAATATTTGGACAGCCCCTATGGTTATACACCCGGTGACTAAGATATGTATAGATCTTTCTTTCTATGCAGACTGTTGTACAAGAAATATAGTGTATATGGCTAGATGCTTAGTATGTGAATGTTTTTATATCGGAAAAAACAAATCGTATGTTGAAGGAAAGGGTTCTAGAACATCTTAATGACATACGTAACAAGAAATGTACTAATGCACTAGCCAAACATGTAATAGAGGCAGGTTGTAACCATGGTTTTAAGTTTCTAGTTTTACAAAAGATGCATGACAGTTTAAGAGAAGGTGATCTGTCTACTGAAACAGAATGTATGGAATTAAGATTGATCATTGATTTTAAAGCATATGCCCCTCCTGGTCTTAATAGTGCTGTGTCCTTAAAACCTGTTCTTAAGAAGAGAGGTCTGCCTCTTGCATTGTTTTTTATTGGTTGTCTAGAGTATTTAAATGTTTTTATGGAGTGTTATTTTGTATTAAGGTCTGAGGAAGCGGGTAACTGTGAAAGCACTAACCTATCATTACTATCTCATTATCTGTGGAATATTAAAGTATAAAACTCACTCTCAGCATTTTGACTTCTTTTTTTGGAGTATTTTTGGACTTTTGGGTTTGTCTGGTACCAGAGCAATCGTTTTTAATTCATATGGAATGAGTTGTAGCCTGGGAGCGCAGGGGTGCTTTCTGCCTTTTTAAACCAGGTCTCCTTTACAGCACAGATGTTGACATTCTCCATTTTGAGGAGAGCTTCGGGTGAGTGCATCTTGAGATTTAGACTTCTAGCAGTGAGCAGCATGACCCTCAGATTGCACTTGTTTGTAGCTGTTACGGTGGAATTTTGGCCTTTGGAACACTGCCTAAAAAGGCACTATAAGGGTGGCAAGAGCCTTAGCCAGTACCTGGAATCCCACAGGTGACAGATGGAGGCTGTCTCTGGCAAAGCATCGAGGTCTGTCGATCATGTTGTCCCAGGCAGACAGATACTTGATCCCCTTAGAATGACACCAGAAACTTAGTCAATTGCTGATTTTCTGCTCATACTATGGTATCATTCTGGGTGATGGTAAAATACTGCTCAGGGCTAGGGTCATACCTGCCTGGGCCACATATTCCGAGAGTTCCATCACATCTCTTTTTTCATGAGTCCAGGAAGATACGTCTCCAGTCATTCACACGCACATGGACAATGACTGAGTCATATTTGTACTTGTTGTGGAGTGATCTGAGTGCATGTGTTATGTGGCGGATCCTGGCACCCAACAGGCAACTTACAGTAACCTTCTCCTTGTTCAACCTAGTGAGTGGGACATTAGTGTGCCTCACAATTGAGTCTCCTATGATTAGTGCATTGGGCAAAGTGTTTTGCCTTAAGGTCTTGGGTTGAGCTATGTGTTCTGGGGTTGGTGTTGTGGTGGTCGAGTATGTTTCTTTCTCTGGGGGTCTCTGTTGTCTGGGTAAATTTTTATTGAGAGCCTCCGCGAAGGTGGGTGTATGGTTTGTGTTTCTATGTGTGGGTTGTGATGGTTGGTGTTTTTGGAGGGCCTTGTGTTCTATGTAGTGAGTTGCAGTTGTTAACCTTCTCCTCTTGACCAGTAAGTCTGGTCTTGGTTGGAGTGTGCACTGCTTCCAGTTTGGTGATAAATGCATCTTTCACAGGTATGAGTGTTGGGAGGTAAGAGGAGAGGGTTGTCTGTGTACATTAGACAGTTGCCGCACTGTCTCAGAATTCCCAAGTGCACCAGGTTAGTAGGAGAAAGCACAGGAAATTGCCACACAATCATACCAGGAGGGGTGGTCATAACTAATAAGCACTGGTGCCGTTACTGCATAGGAACATCTAGTGCTGATAGCACCTAAGTGTGCTACAATAAAGCTACAAAAGCCTGTTAAAGTGTTAGCTGATTAAGCTAATTGAAGTGCAAGAAGTAAAAGAATAAGCATGTTCTTAGGGGAAAATTGAAGAGCAGACTTTCTGGCACCGGTAATAGTTTACCTCAGCTTAGTGCCTCTGCACAGTGTGTAAACATGGGCTTTTAAGCCAGAAAGTTGAAAAAGACAGAAAAACTGGCCAAACGGCCAATAAACTACAATTTCTGGGCCAGAAACCACTCCTGTTGTGGTAGATAGGCTACCTAGTGCTTACCACTCCCACTAATTAGCTAGAAGGCTTCCCTCCAACACAGAAAGGTCTGGGAGACACAGAAACTTACAAAACAGTCCTGGATACAACAAATCTGTATCTGGGCTAGACTAGTTACAGGAAAGGCGGCGAAACAAGCTTAGAACTTTTTTTTTGGGGTGGGGGGGGTTGCAGAAAAGCAGTTAAAACAGTAGCAAAAACACTTTAAATGCAGTACAAGCTAGCACACTTGAGTGTTTAGCAATGTTAGGGCAAATGCAGTCTAAATAAATGCAGATAAGCTAAAAATGACAAAAAAACAAGTGCAGAGAGCAGTAAAATCTGCCACATTGCTTCATGGCTTACTTTATCAAAGGCTTTGGCTATGTCGCATGCTATCAGTTTTGTATCTTTTTCTTTCAGTATCATCTCTGCTACTGGTACTTTCACTATAATTTATATTTCTTTCACCTCCCTTCCCTTTATACTACAGATCCCTTCTCCTGCTCCCTCCTTCAATACTTTCTCCATCTTTTTGTAGTATTTCCACAATTATTCTATAGTCAGTATTCCATAGTGTTATAGGCCTCCAATTGTAATATCTTTTCTTTCATCTTGTTCTAAATAAATTTTATTACTCCACCTCATATGTCTTCTATTATACCTTCTTCCATTCATTTAATATTTAAGAAAAAAAACTTTTATTTCATCTTTATTTCCTTACAATACTCAACTTCTACCATCTGATCCTCTTTCAATTCATGTTGCCCATCCTTTTCTTCTTTTCATACATTTCTGCCATCTAAGGTAGCATCCATCCTTCTTATTTCCTAAATAAGGAGAAATCTCCCCTTTCTCCTTTCAGAAACAAAATATTTGCCTTTGCATCATTTTTACTTTTTTCTCTATTCTTTTCATGTATTTTCACTTCCTTGTTCTCTCTCTTTCTAATAATGCCATAATATTTCTTTATATTTCATTTTATTTGTTTATTCTTTGTTCTACTTCTAAATACATTGTTATACTTTTGCTTATACACTACCCACCACTTTGTCCAGTTTTAATACAATGATCTCATTGTCATAGCATCTTTCCATAATATTTTTTTACTTATTTTTTTTTGTAATTTTCAGTTAATTTCTTTCCCTTTTCACTGTTTTATTTCATTGTCTTCCCCTATTCTAACCCATACTGCTCAGTGATCTGAAAACTCTGCCATCTGTACTTCCCTTGTTGTTTCTTTCATGGTTTTGGAGTAAACAATGTAATCATTTTCAGTCTTAAAAATTCCGTTTATATGCCAGTTCTCTGTTCCTTCTTCTATATGTTAATTTCCTTAACATCTTATTTCTGTGTCATTTTCCCATTTCTTTTCTCAGACTACAGTTAAGATCTCCTACCATCACTATTAACATATTTGCCAACACTTTTTTTAATTTCTTCAAACAACTGTTTTCTCTCCATCATATTAGTATATGCATAAAGCACTATGAATCTTATAGATTTTTGTCTTGTTCTCATATCACATAGTACTGTCCTTCATGGTACCATTACTGTTATATCTTGAATTATTTCTTCATTTTTATAAGAATTTCTATTCCAGAACATGTCTGATTTTTATAATGATCAAACACTTTGTCCCCCCATTGCCTCTATTCTTTCCTTTTTACCTCTTTGTTACTAACAAGCAATTTGTACACCACTCCACCACCACCACCTCCAAACCTCTTGTATCATTTCTAAAGCAATTTACATTTAATGCTAAAATTCATTTGTCACACTTTTCCTCTTTTTGTAAGTGTTTAAATCCAGATCTTGTGTTTCTTTCCTTCTCTTAACTTTTCCACCAAACTGATTTTTCACTGTCTTGCTCTTCTCCTGTCTCCATTTTCCCTTTTCCCCTTCCTCTTCACATTCTCTTCCTGTATATTAATAACCTTTGTTTGAACTGTTTATTTCTTCTGTAACTGCTACTTCATTGTTTAACCTTTTGTTCAGTATTCCCTTCCCCATACCACCTTCTCTTCCAACATCTTCTGTAGTAATATTTTCTGTTTGTCTTTCTTCTGTGCTTGCCTCTTCATTTACTTTTTCTGATATGAGACAGTCAAACCAGAAGTCATCAAATTATTTACATTTTCTACAAAAAGGTTTACACATTTTTGCTATATGCCCCTTTCCCACAGCTTCTTTGTCATGGCTATGTACTGAATGATTTAAATCCACACACAAATAACATGCTGTATGTTGGCTCCAGTACCTAACACTTCCTCTCCTACCATTCACAATTACTGAATTGGAAGTATATTTTGAATTTTCCCATTCTGAACAGCCATTTGTACCCAAACGTCCTAACCCCCAGTCCTTAAATTTCTTTCATCTCACAAAACATCCCGTATTTTACTACATAGGGAAAGAAAAAAAAGTTTGAACTCGTGCTCATCAATATATGAAGTCCTAAACTGCACGTGTTTTTTGGTTCTAGTCCAAAGCTCAGAGCTTAATAGTCTTTCTGTGTGGTGCTTTATTATTTTTTTTTCAGTTTCAGTCGTAAATTCTTCCAGCAAGTTAAAGCTTTCATATGTCACTTCTCAAAAATTATCATCTCCAGAATTAGTTAATTCTCTTATGTGTTTAACTTCAAAGCCTAGTGGCAAATTAATGCTATCTCTCTAAAGCCAAGAATACAGCATCCATGGGACCAGATGACACATCGGCCTGTGTACTACATGAACTACAATATGAACTGGCACCACCTCAGGGTGTCATGTTTAATCATAGCCTCACCTCAGGTTCCAGCCCCCACTGAGTGGCTTAGCAGAGCTACTTATAACCTCAGAGCTACATGCTCAGGGATCTAAACCTTGTCATCACAATAAACAAAACAATTGAACCATAATGCCATGCCAATTCACACTGCCATCGATTTTTACTCTCTTTATTCTTACTAATAGTTTTCTCTCTGGCTGCAAGTCTTCGTCCTCTCTGAGTTCCTTTTTACATTCATCATTGCCTTACTGCATCTGTATAACTTCTTTCTTGTTTAAAAAAAGTTTTAAAGATGTAAACCCTTAAAACTGGCCACTACACCAGCTGAGAATGCCTCCAGTGTTTTTCCCTTCACCAGCTGTTGCTTCTATTTCCAACCTCTGTTTCTTCCTCCTGTAATACTCTCTCTCTCCACCATGTTGCTGCCATCACACTTCTTCTCCTTATCTTTGGCTCTGCCTAGTTCATAAAATCTACCAGCACTGGCTCTTCAGTCCTTGTAACTTCAAATCATAAACAGAAATGCTATTATTTAAGTTGTCTAATTTTGGCATATACAAGTCGGCTTTATATCTTGACTCAGTGTCCTTCTGCATCCCTTCAACTGACTTAGTTAATTCACTTTCAGTGGATTTAAAAAAGTTTAGAAGTAGTTTTATACAATTAAAACTTACTTCTGAATTTAGTGTTTGCCACCTTTTAAGCAGCTCCAGAAGATAGTTGGAGAACAACCTTTGTTTTGTTTTAGAAGTAGTCCCAACTTCAAGAAACGGCTATGCTGTGGCCCGAGGACGCATACTGCTAAAATATCCTGGAAAACTGGTGCGTTTCCATGCCTTTCATGCAATGCTCATATACACATTTAGAAACAATTGGCGTTTTGACACCTGCCTGTGTTGGTTTCTTTTTCATATACACATTTCCAATAAACACATCTTTGTACACCCTGTGTCTAATAAGGTCTATACACTGCATTTATATACAGATTGTAGAAGTAAAAATATAGTCTATATAGCAGCCTGTGACACATGCTACAGTTTTTATGTTAGAAAGACCAATAGACTGTTTAAGGAGTGTATTCTTAGGCATATGAGTGACATCTGACATGGTGATGACAAGAATGCACTCACTAGGCATGTATCATCCAATAATAATCCTAACTTTAATTTTGTGGTATTGTAGTTCATGGAGGAAGCTGTAAAAGGTAGTGACTTTATTAATAATACAGAGATTGCTGAGAAGAATTGGATCACTACCCTACAAGCAGATAAGATCCCAGGATTAAATGGGAATGTCCCACTTAGACCTGCCTTAAAGGGGCGTAGGCTCCTGTGATGATTTGATTGGTTAACATTCTTTTAACTGTTTAAGTTACAACTTCTTGAATTGGACCTGAAGAAGTATTCTAACGCAAAAGCACGTATCTGTTTTCATTCTGTATCTTTTTATTAAAATTTATGCCTACAGCTGTGGTAGTTGCACTGGTTTTTGTTTTTCGCCTCTGACAGATATGTGAGGATAATTGTATGCTGGTTTAGAGAACACCTTTTCTATCTACCACAATGTTTCCATCCTTTCCCCTGCAAGATGCCTCACCTGTTTTAATCCAAATACTCACAACTGCAAATTCTGGAATTTTGAAAAACAAAAGTATGACAATACAGAAAACAGTGAATGTTTAGCAACACTGTTCTTCTTTTAATTGTTTTTTATGGGGGAGGGGTTGGCAAGTCCCCCACACCCTCCAAATGAATACAAACTCTGAACTCACCAGACTTCAGACAAAATGGAATACTCACAGAAAGAGCAATCTTGGACTTGGTATATACACTGAGACTAACTTCTGTTAGTCTGCCCACCTACCTATATACTTTCCAAACTACTCGGATAGAGGAGAATATTTGTTGTATTCATGGGCATCCACAGGCAGTTCAGATTTCATGTGGACAGAACCAGATTTTTATGAAAGGATTCTGAGTTAGTTGTATTTTTTTTTAATTGGGATGAAAGGTTTCTAAAGGGACACTGTCTTAATGGTTGACTGATCTGAATTAAGTATTCTCATATGAATTACAACAAAATTTGCCTTCTCAAGCCTATGGCATAATAAAACAGAGCAGTGGCTACCTATCTGGCCTTTTTCTGAAATGCGGCTTTGAATGATATTTCTACATCTATGTGGGCTTCACTGAATATTTTTGTAAGTTGCTATGAGCCGTTTGTTCTCCAGATCCAGGCCTCCTTCCTTAAGTACCAAAATAATGTTTCCATGACTGAGACCACTCATAAGGATGAAGTTGAGACCATGTCCAGCTGTTGATAAGGATGGATCTTGTCACACCCAATACAAAAAATATCCATGTGATGGATTATCTATCATGTATATAATTTTTGTACTGGGTGTGAGAAGACCTGTTCTTGTGATAAGCGTCCCAGCTTCCTCTTACCTTTTGCTGATGTGATCTAGAGGTCATTGTTGTGGTTTATGGTTTGATATTTTCCTTTTGTCCAATATGACTGAAATCTCAAGAGAAAAGTCTTGTTTACAGAGCATTAAGAGTAAAATGGGAGGGGTTAATAGCCTTGGAATGTTTCAGGTGCTGAGCTTCCAAATTTCTAATGGCATTAATCCCACTGTTGATCAGAATGGACCTCTCCATCCTGATCTGTTGTTATAGCAAATATGTAACTCTTGTTTTTCATTTTAATGGAGTATAGCATTATAATTTTTATATAAGGCAGTTAGCTGTGTAGTAGTTAGATTTTGGAAATGGGAAAGGAGAAGTGATATCTGGTTACTTCAGCCTTTTCTTTTGAGACAGCTGCACATTTTTTCCATATGTTGAAGGTTTGTATTGTCTTGGTGGTGGTTAGCAAAGTTTTGCTTTATTTTTAGTTAAGAGTTTTTACTGGCAATTTTTGTGTAGATTCTGGTTTTAAGATTTAGGTGGGTGGGGCCATTTGGGATGTAGTGGTGCTGTGGATTGCTTTAGAGGTGGCTTTTATGCCTTGAATTCATAGTAAGCATTTGTGTCCAAGTTTTTAGTTGAGTTTAGAAAATAAGCTTATGTTAAAGTGGATAATTGGTAGCATATACAATATTGTATGATAACTACAAGAATCAAAGGGTGTTAGAAAAGATTTGGGGAAAAGGAATGGAAAGACTGGTTACAAAGGAACATTAGGAGGGTATCTGTCTGGCTCCGAAGCATTAAATAAGGTTCAGAAGGTTTAGGAATCTTTGCATGAGAGAGAGAAAAAATAAAAAAAAAAGAAATATAACAATAAACTGGGAATGTTGTTATTTTAAGGAATGTAATGAGCTGACAGATTTTAATTCCCTATAGAATATTTTGTCTGAAACGTTTGAGGAGCAAATGATTGTAACTTGGGGAATGATTCTTTGAACTGGGATACAAGATCTTAATTGCCTAGACATAGTAAGGCCTTACTAGGTGTAATCGTATTGGTTGCCAAAACAATAATTACTAGAAGATGGTAATTAAAAATCTAAACCAATCTATTGGTTATTGTGCTGGAGGTGGAATAACTGGAGCTGGGATCTTTGGAAAAGGGAAGTAGCAAACTGCATAGTAATAAATGGAAATTCTGGGGAAAATGTATACAGAGTAATGTTCAGGAGGAGGTAGTAAGGTTTAAGGGAGGGCAGGAACTGAACAATGTATATAATGTTGGAGTAAATAAAATTTGTTAAAAAGAAACGCATACTGTATGAAGTTGAAAATGTTAGTGTTTTGCTTTCTTTTAATGTACTTGTACTCTTGTCATGTCTTAACATTTAATAAAGATGCTTAAAAAGAATGAGTTGATATCTGTAAGCCCTTTTTTTTTCCTTATTTTGGGGAAATGTGATATATTTTGGAGTTTTGCGGTTTCTTTTGTGTTTTTTGTGGTTTTCTTTTAAAAAGCAAGTACATGCATCTGCATTGGTGATTTTTTTTTACATATATTTTCTTTTCCTTTTAGTTGGGATTTAGGGTTTTGTCATGGTTGTATAATTAGTCTAAGTAGGATTTGTATTAGATTAATTGTTTTAGTTTTTATGTTTACTTTTGTACGTGTACAGCACTGTGTCTTTAGGCAAGTATAGCTATAAGTATGTATAAATACTAACTGTATTTGTGCAAATGTGTGCATTAGTCAAGGTGGAGGGAATTATGAACAGTTCCAAATACCAGTCACTTTAGGCCCAAAACCTTCAGACATCTGCTAGAAAGCTGAAGATGAAGAGGAATTTCACCTTTCAACACGACAGTAACCCCAGGTATACATCCAAATCAGCCAAAGAATGTCTTCACTAGAAGAAAATTAAAGTTTTGGAATGACCCAGTCAGAGCCCAGACCTAAATCCAATAGAAAGTCTATGGAGTGACCTGAAGAGGGCTATGCATAAGAGATGTCCTTGCAATCTGACAGATTTATAGCACTTTTGCAAGGAAGAGTGAGCAAATATTGCCAAGTCAAGATGTGGCATGCTGATAGACTCCTATCCAAGAAGACTGAATGCTGTAATTAAATCAAAAGGTGCTTCAACAATGTATTAGGTGCACACACACAACATAGTATTAGTTTAAGGTGTGCACACTTGTGCAGTAAATAAATCACTATCTAATTTAAATCCTGATAAGAGGACTGACTTATCTGCCAAAACAATCCACCATAGGGATGAGCCAAGAGATCACAGCAGAGTCTAATGTGCGGCAAACAAGATCTGAGGTACTGTAGGTTGGGAATGATTAAAGATAGAGGGGAGGAGCCTGAGCCTTGGATTCAAAAGTCTAAAACATGCAGATATCTGATACAATCAGATCAGATATACTTATGAGTTGAGGCAGATGGAACAGACAACATTGGTTCACTTGTTAAGCAGGTAAGTGAACTCATCCTCAAACCCTTTACAGTCTCTATAGACTTCAAGAGTAAATGCAGTCAGTCTTCATGTCTGTTATCAGCATTGGGTCTCACAGAATTTCTGAATTTTCTGAGAGTATGATGAGATCTGTTCATTGTCCAAGCTACCCACTCATTCCCAGTAAGGGTAATAGTTCCTAGTACAGTCACTCTGCTAGGTAGTGATTCTGGTATTTGACTCGAGGATTACATGCCAATGAAAAAAAAAACAATTCTAAGTTCAAGATGTCCAGCTGAGTGCCCTTGACTGATACAGGCACCTCTATGTACCTGTCCCTTCAAAACAAGATCTATTCCATCAGTTTCAACCCTTCACAGATCTAAAACCTACCACCACTCTCAGGAATGTAACTCAAGGTCTTATCATCCTCCACATCAAGTTTGTAAGTGTGATTAACAGTGTTTAGGCCTAAAGGCCAGCTAGGAACTCCGATTCATTCAAATATGTAGTATATACTCTCTCTCATCCAGTTATCTCGAGACTTCTTAAACATTTCCAAATTACTATTTAAGCAAATATTGACTGGTATATTATTCCATAACCTAAACATAACATTAATTACATAAGAATGCTTTCTCTGTTTTGCATAATTGCGTTTCACAATTTGTATAACTGTGTCATAATATTTTCACACATGAAAATTTCCATGTTAAAAATTGCTTGCAGAACAGGTTGATGAAACTCATTAAAAGCAAGTATTACCTTCCTTCTTATTATTTTATTTATTTTATTTATTTTACATTTGTTAACCGGGCTAGTCTAGCTGGATATATATCCTTTTTCAGTAGAGGCCCGAGGAGAAAAGCTCCAACATAGTAGTTAATACAATTTAAAGATACAAGTAAAAACAGTAAAAAAATAATGTACATTTTCCAAAGTACACGGTGATTGAGAAATTTTTACATAGTTGTTAAAATGACAGCAGAGCAATCAGAAGGTTATACATAGCTGAGGTATCTTATAAACAAATAGTAAATAGAGCATTTCAAGAAGAATAAACATGTTTGACATTGTTGATAGATTTTGGACATTTGAAGGGGTTGAGAATATATGTTTAGTCAGGTTCATGACATGGGCATAGCCATTGTTTTTTGAGATAATCTTTTAGGTTGTTTTTGAACTGATGGTGTGAGGTTGTACTTCTAAGGTAGTTTGGCAGGAGTTCCACGGTTTGCCAATGGAGTTGGCAAAGAGTGCATCACCACCTGAGTTCTTAGCAGTGATGGTTCGGATCTGGGTGCTGTTGGATGATCGAAGGCTATTGAGGTTAGTATATGGGGTCAAAATGCTAGACAGAGAGGGAGTTCTATCCGGTTGGTTGATTAGTTTGCAAGCTTCAGTGAGTTGGTTAAGTTTGAGAAGATTTGGGAGTTCCAACCAGCCAAGTTTCCTTAGGTTGAGACAATGGTGGGTGCGATAGGGGGATCCAGTAATAAATCTAGCAATGTGGTTGTAGGCAGTAGATAGCGTGTTAAGTTCACGTTTGTTGAGGAAAGAAAAGACTGGGGAGGCATAGAGGAGGGTGGAGAGAAGATGTGTGCGGGCAATAGTTAATTTGGCAGTTGGGGTTAGATAGTTTTTTATTCTGTACATGGATCCTAGTTTTTTGTTAAGTGATTTTACAGTTTGTGTAATGTGAATGTCAAATTTGAGTTTATAATCTATAGTTACACCTAGTAGTTTGGTACTGGCGACAGGGGTTATGATAGTCCCATTGTTGGATTTAACATGGAAGGTTGTATTGTCGTTACTTGTGAGTTCTGTTCCTAGGATTGAGTAAACGTTGGGAGAAAATAGTAGTAGTTTTGTTTTAGTTGGATTAAGTAGGAGTTTCAGGTCAGTGAACCATTTTTCTACTTGGGAAAAACATTGTTGAGTGGTAGTTTGGAGATTTAGGAGAGAGACATCAGAGCAGATCAAGGTGGAATCATCGGCGTATTGGATGCAGGTGGATTTAGGGATGACCGAGTGTAGGTCATTTATGAAGATGGAAAACAGAAGTGGACCCAGAATTGAGCCTTGAGGAACGCCAATGGTATTGGGGAGTAGGCCTGATAGTCTGTTTGCCACCGGACAGCTTGTTGCCTACCAGTGAGGTAAGCCTGGAACCAGGTTAGTGCTGGGGTGTCCAGATGTAGGGTTCTAAGGTTGTTTAGAAGGAGCTGGTGATTGACCATATCGAAAGCTTTTGATAGGTCAAGAAAGAGGCGGAGGATATTAGTTTGTTGTTACGATTGTTATTAATGGAGTCGACAAAGGAAAGGAGGGCTGTGGTGGTACTGTGGTGGGGCGAAAGCCATGCTGGGAGTTGGACAGGAGATGATTACAGGTTAAATAGTGAAGAAGTTGTTTGTGGATGCATCTTTCCATGATTTTCGCTATTGGGGACAGTATAGCTATTGGTCTATAGTTAGATATTTCTGTGGAGTTACCTCCTTTGTGAAGCGGAATGATGTAAGAGATCTTCCAGATAGAAGGGATGTTGGCTTCAGTTATGGTTCTATTGATAAGGATTGATATAGGGTAGCAATTACATCAGGCGCAATTTGTAAGAATCCGCTGGGAGGTGGTCAAAAGGGTGGTTGGTTTGAGCTTTTAAGAGGGCATTATGTAAGCAGAAGAGACTGGGTTTAAAGTGAAAGGGGTAGGGGCAGTGTCTTGTGGTTTTGTGGTTGATGGGGATCGGAGGTTAGTTGATTGGCTAGAGTTTGGATTGTCTCGGTGAAGAAGGAGTTAAAGGTATTAGCTACATCTTCCTGACTTTTCTCAATAAGTTCCTCGGGATTGGGGTAGTAGTTTTACCTGGGCAGGAGGTTGTTAAAACCAGCCCAGTTATTCTGGTGTTTGTCCTGGAGGAGGCAGAAGTATTGTTTTTGTCTTGGGTAATGGCTGTTTTGGTAGTGTTTCTTAGTTATTGAAATTTAGTCGATTTTGGGGGTTTTGTTGCTCTCCATGTATCCCAGGCTTTAATTTTGTTTTGTTTCACTAGTTAGCCAGGGAGCTATCACGGACTTTGGATCTAATTTGTCTATGTGGGGCATGTCGTCAAGTATCTTAAGGAAAGTGTAGTTGAAGTGGGACACACTCTCCTGGAGGGTAGAGTTTTTAATAGGGTCCAGTTGCAGGATTTTAGGTCATCAAGAAATAGTTGTGGGATAAATTTCTTTTGTTTCTAATAAGTCTATATAGGGGTTGGAAGTTAGGTATTTATGTTTAATAATATAAGTTATTAGATGGTCACTGAGATCACTGGGAAGGGTACCTGTGGTATAGTTGTTTGAGTCTCTGTTGGTAAGGATCCAGTCAATGGTGCTTTCTTTTTAGATAATTGCCTATCCTAGTTGGGGATGAAATATGTTGTGAAAAACCATGTAGGTTAATGGGTTGCGGGTAGTGTTGGTAGAACAGACAGACCAGTCAATATTGGCGTCCCCAAGTACTATGGTTTCTTGTGGGTAGTTGGTGGCTAACCAACTTAGGGTTTTCTAGGCTTTCTGTGTTCTTCCCTGGTGGGATATAGGTAACTATGAGGTTGATGGTTTTTTGTGTGTTTAGGCATATTTTTAGGGCTATAAGTTCTAGGTTGGAGATAACAGGGGTTGTAGCGGATTTCTAAGGATACTCAAGGTATTTCTGAACATAACAGCTATTCCGCCCTTTTTTTTCTTGCGACCCTGAATATATTATATCCAGGTGGGAGGATCTCTTGATCTTTAGTGGTAGGTTTTAGCCATGTTTCAGTTAGACACATAATGTCAGGAGAGTGAGTTTCTATCATGGCATGTAGGTTGTGAATTTTATTGTTAATGCTTCTTAGGTTCTGATGTAATATTAGAAGGAGTCAGTAGGTTTTCGGGTTAGTTTAATGGGATTAGAATCTGGTACATTGGTGGGTCCTGGGTTGGGATGGATATCACCATCTAAGTTGATTTGATTTTTCAGGTAAACCAGGAATCTTTGTAGTTTAAATAGTAATTTGATGTTGGTTTTGTTAGTTTGAGTTTTGGGGTGGTAAAGCGTGGGATGGACTACTTTGGGGCTACAGTTTTGCCCTGGTAGAGTGAAAGTGGGATAGAAACTACATGGTGGTTGGATTGGGAGTTAGTATGGCGCTTATGGAAGGGATTCCTAACAGAGATTGGTTTTCATACTTTGTTAAGAAATAGAGAGTCACGAGTACTATTAGTGTGAGGGAGTGATGGAATAGGTGTGTTTGGCCATGATGGAGGTAGGGGGATATAGTGTTAGAATTGGTGGTGGGGGTGGGCCTAGGAGGGAGGAGTAATAGGGTAAGTCAGAGGAGATTTGGATTTGCAGGGAAGTGGGAGGGGCTTGCTTTGGCTATAAATGTAGGGGTACTGGTGGGATAGGGGGGGCAGGGAGGGGACACCGTCAGGATTCCCAGGGTCTTAGTGAGAGCAGTCTTCCAGGTAAGTTTCATCAACTGCCAGGTTCCTGGAACTAGATATATTTATTAGCCTTTAACGAGAGAAATATGCTATAAATTTACCCTGTAGCTTAAGTTTGGTTACGTGCAAGTTCTTCAATATCCCCTTTTGTAAGGTAAATTACTGGTCAGGGCTTTTCTCAGTGGTTAGTCGCCGGGGTAGGAGCTTTATTGGGGTCTTGGGGACCTCAGGTAGTTGAGCCAGGGTAGGGGGGGGTTCCTGTGATAAGAGGGAAGGAGATAGGATGTTAGAATAAGTAAGGTTACACAGTTTAAAGCAGCATAATCCTCAGTACAGTTTAAAGCAGCATAGTCCTCAGTACAGTCTGTAAGCAAATGTTATTAAAGATCAATGTGAGTACAGAGCGTGTCACAGACACAAACAGATAATAACCATTCAGTGTGTCAGTTGGAATGACGCACCTTTGCAAGGTTTAGGTTTTTCCCGCTACCAAAGTACAGCTCAATGCAGTTAACAGTGTTATAATGAGCACTCTCTATAACAACAAAAGAATATGCAGTACACAGTTGGTCATATATTGGGTTAGAAAGGAAGCCGCCAGCTTCTATCAGTCTGTAACCAATAGAATAAAGCTTTAATCTTCCACCTCTATCTTCATAACCCAGGTTTTTAACAGAAATTCCTTTTTTTGCAGTTTTTCTGGGTACATCTTCCAAAAGTTTTATTTGACTCTTTGTATATGCACAAAAAACACTGTTATACTCTACTGTATTTAAATCCTTTATAAAACCAGCTTTAGTTAAACACTCCCCATCACATGGTATTAAGGAACAGCTCCTAACTGTAATCTTAACTAATCCGCCTAATCTCCATCCTTATATAAATACATAACATCCAAAGACGCTTTGCATCACCAAAAGAACACTATCCCCACAGTGAAGCATGGTGGTGGCAGTATCATGCTTTGGGTTGCTTTTCTTCAGCTGGAACTCTGGCTTTAGTCAAAACTCTAAACTTTTAGAGATTCATTCCACATTTTTATATATATATATATATATATATATATATATATATATATATATATATATATATATATATAATATGTATGTGTGTACACACACACACACATATATATATATATATATATATATATATATATATATATATATATATATATATATAATATGTATGTGCGTGTGTACACACACATATATATATATATATATGTATATAAACACACGTTTTTAAAGAATCCTTCAACTGTTCTCATACACAAGATGTTATAGCAACATACGTCTATATCTATATGTAATATATAAAGTGTAGTTTGACTTATCAAGATGCCAGATGGCCAAAAACCCTGCTGCCTGCATTACATTCTATATCGATATATGCAGATGAGTGACTGTATCCTGTATACTTTTAGCAGAGTAAGTGATTCTGTCTGGTTATACTTGCACTGCTTGCGGTTTGTGGATTCCTGTGTGTGCTGTGAAAACTTGCACTCAGTGGGATAAGGGAATTTGTTTTTATCTCTACTGTTCTACAATCTCAGAGTTGATGTATTTAAAATAATTGGGGTGCATGGAGGTGCAGGGGACTTTCACCTTGCAGAAAACAATCTATTTTGGGGTGTTTTTAAACTATACTTTAGCTTTTGGAGTACATTTGATTATTATTGTGTCTTTGGATGTTATGTATTTGGTAAACTGAATAGTCAGCGTAGTGAACATTCTATATTAATTTTAGACTTGTATCTAATGTAGGTGTGTGTTTGTATATAATTCCATTTATTTGCATTGCATAATTTGAAAGCAGAGGTGGTGTACAGGTGAAGATTGTAATAAGGATAGAGATTAGGTGGCTTTATCTCTAGATAACTGGATGAGAGAGAGTATATACTACATATTTGAATGAATCAGAGTTCCTAGTTGGCCTTTATGCCAGAACACTGTTAATCACACTTACAAACTTGATGTGGAGGATGGTGAGACCTTGAGTTACATTGCTGAGAGTGGTGGTAGGTTTTAGATCTGTGAAGGGTTGAAACAGATGGAATAGATCTTGTTTTGAAGGGACAGGTACATAGAAGTGCCTGCATCAGTCAAGGGCACTCAGCTGGACGTCTTGAACTTAGAATTTTTTTTTTCCATTGGCATGTAACACTCAGATCAAATACTGGAATCACTCCCTAGCAGAGTGATTGTGCTAGGGGCTACTACCCTTAATGGGAATGAGTGGGTGGCTTGGACAATGAACAGATCCCATCATACTGTCAGAAAAGTCAGAAATTCTGTCAGACCCAATGCTGATAACAGACCTGAAGAATGACTGCATTTACCCTTGAAGTCTGTAGAGATTGTAAAGGGTTTGAGGATGAGTTCACTTACCCACTTAACAAGTGATCTGATGTTGCCTGTTCCATCTGCCTCAACTCATAGGTATATCTGATCTGATTGTATCATATATCTGCATGTTGTGGACTTTTGGATCCAAGATTCGGGCTCCTCCCCTATATCCATAATCAGTCCCAACCTATAGTACCTCAGATCTTGTTTGCTGCATATTAGACTCTACTGTGATCTCTTTGCTCATCCCTTTGGTGGATTGTTCTTAGCAGATAAGTCATTCCTCTTATGAGGATTTAAATAAGATAGTGATTTCTTCCATAGTAGTACTAGTTTTTGGAACATTCTACTTCTGTGTTGGACTTCTAAAGTCACTGGTATACTTTTCCACTCTTTGTGCCCTTCTCTCTACCCTATTTCTGTCTTGCAAAAACAAGAAAGTAGATTGATAATGTGCTTAACATTATCAACCGTTCAGGTCCTCTGTTTACAATTGTTGTTGTTGCTGTTGTTATTATTGTGCATATGTGCTTTTTTTGCTGTTTTTCTCCCACTATGAGTGACAAGGCTTTGGGATTCAAAAAAGTTCCCCAGTTTGTAGGCAGAAGATCCTCTCGATGATCTCTCTGTCTCTGTCTGTGTGTGTCTCTCTCTCTCTCTCTCTCTCTCTCTCTCTAGACCCTCCCAATGATCTCTCTCTCTCTCTCTCTCTCTGTCTCTGTCTGTGTCTCTCTCTCTAGACCCTCCCAATGATCTCTCTCTCTGTCTGTGTATATTATTTGGGAGTGGTGCATTTAGGTGTAGAATATTTTTCATGTGCTTCTTTTGGGGCTGAATTTTAAAACCGCAAGGATGTCAGATCCAGTTCCTGTGTCAAAACTTATTTGGACCTGATCGCCTACACTTTCTTTTTATGATGTTTTCACCTGAGCCAGCAAATCCTCAGCTCTGTTCTCCATGTTTGCAGGAGAGATCAGCTTATCGGTTCACCGGGGCACCCTTGGATGGCATCATTCTTCAGGTCCTTTTTGGTCATCAAGGAGTCTGTCTGAAGCTGAGATCAACAGGGTGAATTTTCTAAAGACTCTATTCCAGATAGGGGTCCTCCTTTCAACTTCTGCTCAATGGGTGCCAGAGCTGGCCTTGATGATCCACCCTCCCGTGTATCTCTTTCTCGAGTCTGGCCTTCCAGTCTGGTGACCAGGGAGGCAAGTGTTTCCCACAAGATACCTTCGAAGAAGCCTATAGCTCTCATCCACTTTAATCTGAAATGAAATCTCCAAGAGGTCTCGAGCCAAGAAGCTGGAGTGGGGGTTGGGGTAGACTCCATGGCTGCTGGAGCCATCCATCCCCTAGGTGTGTCTGTTCTGGATAGCATTGCTCTGATGTCTGCTTTGGTGTAGAGCCAGATGAGAGCCTAAGATCTAGAGATGAGATTTCTTGGTCTCTTGTTCTGTCTTGATTCCATCCTGAGCCTCCTAGATTCTGTGGTCCTTCTTCTAAACATCTTGTACAACAGGGGCAGTCAAATCCCTTAAACCTTGAGGACACTCTGAAGGCAAATTCCCTTCAGCTTCTAGCAGTCCCTGGAAACCCCACACTTTGGAGGAGTATAGAAAGTGGACTTGTAAAAGGAGGCATTTGGATTCCCATCAGGAGCCCTACACCGAGGATACCAACTTCGAGGAAGGAGAGGGCTCACCAAGATCCCCCTTGAAGGATATCTCCTTTAGAGATATCCTAGAATCAATAAGACAATGAGTGGTTTCGTCCAGCAACACTCCCTCCCAGGAGGATTTTGTATTCCTTGAGGATTTTGGGGCTGGCCTATTTACTTTTGGACCTTCCTGCTTATGAGCTCATTGATTTGGTCTCTCATTTGGCATGGAAGGAACCAGACTTTATAGAGCTGATACCACATAAATCCTGATTACTCCAAGAAACAGGTCTCATTGGAGCAAGGGTCCTACTGTAGATGCTATTGTGGTTGTAGCAGCCACAAAAAGAAGCCTTCTAAGAAGGAGTACAGGGCTTTGAAAGATTCATAAAGTGGACTTGCACCTCAGTGATATTTGCCTTGCATTCACTGATTATCTAGCTCACCTGTCACAATTCTAGAGAGACTTGACCAAGGAGCTCTCCATATCCCTCTCTGGTATCTTACCTGATGATGTCCAGAAGACTGTGGAGTTCCAGATATCCACTCTACAATCTATATCTAATATGTCCATCTGCTTGCTATTGAATGCAACAGATGGAATTTAAAGCTGCAGGTACTGGCATTGCTATAAGCAGATATCTCTGGATGCACCTCTGTGATTTTTGCAGTGAGCTTCAAGTTGTCCTTTTTGAATGGCTCTTTCAGTGTGTTCACTCTGTTTGTACCAAAGGTCAAATAAATGCGTAGCAGAATTGAACAGCAGGGAAAAATGCTGTCTATCATAGGAATCTGTTTTTCCACACCCTCCCAAAGGACTTTCATTGAGCCATTTTCACCCTGTCCCAAAGGACTTTTTCAATGAACCAGAAAAAAAAAGACTTTTGCTCAAGACATTTCAGGAGACCAATCCCCACAGAGCAGAAGGAGAAACTACTTTAATGGACATTGCCCCATTGCAGAAGTGGCCTGCAGAATCGTGGGTTTCAAGTTCTCTTTACCAAGAAGCCCTTCAGCACTAATGAACAGTTGCCTAACTACCCCACAACTGGAAGCAGTGGGGGTGGGTGCTCATCTCTGCACCCTCAAGCCTGGTTAACTATCACATAAGATTCTTGGGTACAGAGAACTGTAACTAGAGGCCATGCTATTCCTTTTTTGTTAGGTGGGTGGGAAAAAGGAAAACTTCCCAATATCCCAACCAGTCAGAGGAAGGCAACAGCTACAGAAGTTTCAAAGCTGTTAGAGTCATCTAGGAGTTCCCACAGACCAGCATGGATCTGGAATCTATTCCTGTTTCTTTTTGCTTCTGAAAAAGACTGAGGATCTCAGGCCCATTATGGACCTGAGTCATCTAAACCAGTTTCTAAAATGGACACCTTTCGTCAGTCCATTCTGCCTGTTTTGAGGAAGGGTGACTGGGTGTTCGTGGTAGACATACAGTGTGCCTAACATCACTTCAAAATAGTGAGGGAGTCCAGGAGCTTCTTCCACTTTCAGCTAAGAACCATCATTTCCAGTTCAGGGCACTGCCCTTTGGTCTCACCACACTTTCCAGGATGTTTATCAGGTGCATGGCAGTGGTTGTAGCATATCTCAGGATGCAGGAGTTCTGGGTGTTCCTGTGTTTACATGACTATCTCATCATTGCACCCACAAGAGAGAGAGATCTAATCATCCAGGCCAGGGACTCCTTGTTCCAGCTGTCACCAACTAGGTATTAACTGTCAGCTTGAAGAAAATCCAACTGACCCCAGTCCGTATGATGCAGTTCATAGGGTGATACCTGGACACTACCTCTCAAATCACCAAACCCTCAAATTTCAGAGTCCTTTTCCTACATTGACAAACTTTGGAAATTCTTTCCTACTCAAAGCCCCTGGCAAAGCTTATCCTTCATTACTTGGGATTGATGGCTGCTTCTACTACACTAGTTCCTCATGCCAAGTTTCACACATGGGCTTTGCAGTGGATTTTTGCTATCCAATAGTCCATGATGCATCAGCCAATGCAGTTTCAACTTTGTCTAATGTTAATATCCAGACATCATATTCACTGGTGGTTGACTTCCCCACTAGTATGGTTTCGGTAACCTTTTCATCTCTTCTCTCCCCAGCAACACTGTAATTATGAAGTCCTCCCTTCTAGGGTGTGGGTGGGGGGCATTTTGAAGGCAAGTCTGTCCAAGTCATGTGGACAGTGTCAGTGGCCAAACTTCATATCAGTGTTTTGGAGATGAGGGCAGTCCTTCTATCATTGCAGGTCTTTCTGGACTCCCTCCCAAGTGGTGTGATTTCCATACAGACAATATGGTAGTAGTCTGGTACATCAACCTTTCCCCTTGCAACAAAATTCCTTCAGAAAGTGATTAATCTGAAATGCCCTGTCTAGAGGCTGGATCCCCTTCCAGACCTCCTATCTCAGCCAACTATCTGGCCTCACTAGGACATCAGAGCATTGAATTTAATTGTTTGGTTTCTTCAGTTCCAGTGATGGCCAGAAATGCTAGTCTTTCTTCTTGTGTTCTCCATATCCTGTCTTCTGCCTGGCTGCCAGCTGAACTTCGATGTTTAATAATCCCACCTTCATCTACAAAGTTCTTATAATTTCCTCCCCCCTTTCAGTATTGACATGGTGGTATATAGTTTCTACTGTATGTCAGTGATAAAGGCAGACACAAGTATTGGTCATGTAATATATGTGCTCTTTAAACATTGTAGTAGTCACTTTTTGTCACAATAAAATATATTAATACAGCTACTCTATAAAAATGGTATCAAATCAACCTAAACCAGTCTGTTAGCGTATCCATATTCTTCCACCTTCCATTTTAGATGTTTTGGCATGATTGTTTCAGGAAGGTATGAGTTTTTTCTGCCATCGAAGTTCAGCTGGCAGCCATCTCTAATTTTTATATTGGAGAAAATCAGGCCCCTGTTGCTTCATTGAAATTGTCTAAGGCTTTTTTACAAGGAACTTTTCTTAGACTACCACTAAGGGAACCAGATCCTCCTTGTGACATTACTTTGTTGCTTCAGGCCCTGACAAGATCCCCCCCTCCACACTTTTAAACCGTCAGCTTCAGTGGAACTAAAATTACTATCATGGAAGACTATTTTTCTGGTAGTGGTTACTGCAGCTAGGAGGATTTCAAAGTTGCAAACCTCATCTTTTAAACCTCCTTATCTGATTTTGCATAAATATATAGTTTCCTTTCAAACTAACCATATTTTCTCCCCTAATTAGCTTTGGAAGCTGCTGTAAATTGGACCATTAACTTCTGGTATTCTTTCCAAATTCCTTAAACAAGTGAGAATATGTTGGATGTCCATCAACAGTTAAAATTCTGTTTGTACCATACCAAACGTTTTAGGAAATAGCATCAATTTTTTGTTTCCTTTTCCAATGCCAGATCGAGACATGGTGTTTCTAAAGTCACATTAACCAGGCAGCTGTCTGATTGCATTACTTTTGTGTACAAAGCAAAGGGACTGTCTCTACCTCAGAACCCTAAAACCCATCTACTAGAGCAGTCAGAGCTCCTACAACTTTCTTTGCCATAGTGCCATTGGATGACATTTGTGCTGTGGCTACTTTGTCTACTGTTCATACATTTGTTTCACGGGATCTACAGTCTAGGTCCTGAGCTTCCTTTGGCACCACTATCCTCTGGAATATCCTTCCATGAGACTTACCAGTATGAATAGAAGTTGGGGACTCTCCTATGAGTTGAGGCAGCCTGAAAAATAACAAATAACATCTGATACTTGAGTTATGTATTTACTGTAAGGCTAGATCCATGTTGTCTTCTTCTGCCCATCTCAACCTTCCCTTTCTCTGTCCCTCTTACCAAATTGTCAGGTGTATAGGTGTCAATTGACAGTATCAGACTTGTCCAGAGCCTTGCTTTTTCTACAGTGTCTAATGTAGCCTGTCCTTTATTTTGGTCTGTGCCTTTTTTATATTTTTGGTAATGTAGGTATATCTGGAAGTTAGGCAGGCAAACTTGATCTGAGGTACTGTAGGTCAGAAGAGATTATGAGTAGAGGGGAGGAGCCTGAACCCTGGATCTGTAAGTCTAAAAAGTGCTGATGTTGTGTCTGATATGATCCAATATACCCATGAGTTGTGACAGATAGAAGAAAACATGGATCTAGATTTATGGTAAGTACATAACTTTTGGATAAATTAGTTTGCATCCACTTTGCATAGTAATCCTCAGATATCTCAAAGGAGTTGAGCGTGCACAAGTAGCAAATATATGTCTCACTGTGTCAGTTTATCACAGTAACATCTTACATTTCCTTTGCAGTAGTTGAAGCATTTTTCCTGAATGATACAACTCAGCAGTATCTAGAAGTTGAACTTTGTCCGTAAGTAATAAAGCACATTTTCTAAAATTTACCAGGGGTAATACAGTTTACGGTCTATCCTGATTATTAAGTCTGGAATTGCAAATATTGTCATGCCAGTCAAAGGTTTCAGATGTAGCAGAAGCTTTCACCATAACAGTTTGTGTTATGTGTTGAAATAATTGTTCTAACTTTATAGCCATGCTGAGTTTGTCAGAGAAGATCAACAGTGTGCATAATATGTCACTGCCTTTCTCTTAGCAGTAATTTGGTTATATAACAGGGGTGCAGCTACGCTTTTCATATTTGGACCCAGAGGCATCACAGTGGTGGTAACCATCATCATTATTAGGTAATACCACCCTTAACCATGCTACACAGATTTTAGAGTGCTGCCATTTCATCTAAATAAGCTCCCTTCTGTTAAGTGATCACTCATAACACCTTAACCATTAGGCCACCCTCCCAACCCTCATATAGGATATAGATGTACACTTCACCATATGTGACATTGACACTGGCCCACTGTGGAATGCGTCATAGCACAACAAACCATAGAACAACATCTGTCACTTATAATTATATCTTAGAGATGGAGATGAAAATATGCACCAGTGCACTTTGACCTCAATGAGAATGCCACAGTATCATTTATTTTAGCATTCAGGTACAAGTAGCAGGCAAATGAAACAATGTACACTAGTCAGTGTGTCTTAATGGCACTGACCAGCCATGTGTACAGATTTACATTGCAGTTATAGGCACACTATCTTTGACTTGGGGGTTGGAGAGTTAAAGTACATAAGTCAGCTTTGGTTAAATGGGCATTATCTTGTTCATAGAGTTCAAGTCCAGAACTACCAGCGCCATACTAGTAAATAACTGGTGAGAAATATATAGCATCCAGTTCTCAAAATTATCTACCTATGTTGAGAAGTGATACCCCTTCAGCAACAACAGGTATCCTGGAAATTTATGGAAAACAGTAAAAAGTACAGCTATGAAATTAATGAAAAATAAGATGATGTATGATGTAATGAGTTACTTAAGGTAGTCAAGGGTACAGAGTTTAATTTCTTTTGTCTCTGTTTGCCTGCTGTTTAACTCTGGATCATAGGTTGGTACTAGGCTATTGGGCCTAGGGCTTATACAAGCCTAGCCATAACAATTCCCTGGATATTTATTCCCACAATATTTACTTCCCTGGACCCCTGTCTAGCAGGGCAACTGATGTGATCCCCGGGGTGAATTTCCTATCTCCCGTCCAATCGTCAAGGATCCTTTTGAAGGGGGCCAAGGAGGTACTCTGCTTGACATGTATGGGCAGTCTATTACAGGGTATGGGGAGTCTCGGGGTCAGAAACCTATCCCTCCATCATGTTTTGTTTATTGTGATGACAAGGTTTAGATCTCTGGAACGTGTGGCTCTGAGGTATTGGGATTTTTTTAAGTGGAGCATGTCCAGCAGCTCAGGGTTTGACATGGCCTTGTAGGTTAAGCAGAGATCGACTCTGAGTAGATGATATGCCACAGAGTATAGCTGGAGTTTTTTTAGACGGTCAGCATAGGACATCTGCTTTAGTCCTCTGATTCTTTTAGTGAGGTATTTCTGCTGCCTTTCCAGCTGTTGCAGATGTCTTGTGTGAGGTACATACCAAACGGGGCATTGCATTTTATAATGAGTCTAATGAGGGATGAGTTCAGTAGGACAGTGACCTCCTTTTTTCTGAATGAAAAGCCCTTAGTCATGAAGTGTGCCACATAGAAGGATTTTCTGACTGTTGTAGCGATGTGGTTATCGAAGGTGAGACCACTGTCCACCTGTGTCCCCAAGTCTGTCATCACACTTTTAGTGTTTAGTTTACTGCCACCTATGTGGTAATTCATGGGTACATGTTTTTTTCCCAAAGGGGATAACTATACATTTCTTGGCATTAAGCTTGAGCCCATGGCTCTGGTACCAATCATCTGTTTCTGTAAGGCCCTTTTGTAGAATATCCACATCATTTGGGGATTCAGTAATGGCTCCCAGTTTGCAGTCATCTGCGGGCTTTGTTAGCCAGAGTCCCTTAGTTGTTGGCCTGTACTTCAGAGCAGTAGATGCCAAACAAGAGCGGTCCCAGGACTGAACCCTGAGGTACTCCACTTGTCACTTGTCTGAAGCTGGATTTGGAGTTGGCTACTTTTACAGTGTGGGTTCTGTCAGTAAGCCAGTTGGCAACCCATCGAGTGACCTGAATTAATTTAACCAGACCATGCTCCCAGGTTGTGCTTCTGAAATGGGGACACTTTTTTTTTATCCAATGGGTTTACCCAGTTAACAAATAGATTTAAAATATTTGCAGTAAAACCTGTTTTTAGGGAGCCCATCAGTAATGCATTATCAGTTCTCCATCTTCAATTATTTTGTGTTTCTTTTTCCCGTTTTTCACACTTTTCTTAAGTAATGTAGGATTCTTAGGTTTAATTGATGAGCCAACAAACCTACTGGTCTATAAGAAGCTTGACTGATGTTACCGTATACTAACATTTTCTACTTCCCATATTTTTGCCAGAATTAGTTTTGAAGTTAAGTTAATGACTGCCTTGTTCTAATTATAAGGGTAGGCTTATTCCATATTCATGGAAGTTATTGTGCATTATGTAAAGTATCTTCTAATAATTGAGATTTCTGGGAATGTAATTTCAGCTGTTTGTCTCTGTAAATGCAGAGAATACAATAAAGGAATCAAATTTCTGCAAAAGAACGTATAAACAATAAAGGTATCTTCCTAAGATTTACTTTTCCAAGCTTTCTTAACTTTTACATGAATCCATCTTTAGTATGAACCAGACTTGCTGTGTACCTGTTCCAGATACACTGACGTCAAGAGACATGTTTAGTAATCCCAACTTCATCTACAAAGTTCTTATTATTTCCTCCCCCCTTTCTGCATTGACATGGTGGTATAGAGTTTCTACTGCATGTCAAGGATAAAGGCAGACACAAGTATTGGCCATGTAATGTATGTGCTCTTTAAACATTGTAGTAGTCACTTTTTGTCAAAATAAACTATATTAATACAGCTGCTGCAGAAAAATGGTATCAAATCAACCTAAACCAGTCCATCAGCCTGTCCATAATCTTCTCAGAATACCACAATAAGGAGAAATACTTCTACTTTGCATGGATATTCAATGACTACTAAGAGTCTACATTAGTAGAATTAAAGCCTTGCAAAAGACCGATATGGTTCTTTGTTGCAAAAGACCGATATGGTTCTTTGTGTCCTTCACACAACACAGAATGGAATTTAAGGTTTCAGTGTGATCCTGTCTAGATGGTGGTCACACAATGTTGTTATCTCAAAGTAGGCCATGACTTACCAATGACTCTTAAGGCTCATTCAACCAAAACAGAGGCCACATCAGCCTCATGCCTGAGGAATGCATCAGTAGATTACATTTGCACCGCAACAATTTGCTGGAGCCTGATCACTTTCACCAAGCATTATAAGCCAGACATCACCTCCAGGACAGTCTTCATTTGAGGCTACTGTGCTCAAGTATCTGTTTGCCTAGCTGAGCTTACCCTAGAAGTGGCGCAGTGAGGTAGGCAAAGGGGGTATATGCTCTGGGCATCAAAGTCAAATGGTGTCAAATCTACCATTTGCTTCAAAGTTGTATGCAAGCTTTTTGCTTTAAATTTCAATTGTAACTGATGTAAATGCTGATATTGTTGGAGTTATGAACTCATATTCTCTGCTTAACTGATATCTGAATGGGGTTGTTTGTGTTCACAATAAACATAATGATATGCATGTACTTAGGACTGAAATTAGAGAAGTAGTTTTATTGCTGTTACTAATTTTTGAGGAAGTTTTCCAGAATATTTCAACATGTGCCTTCATTTTATTGTGGGGGCAAATGTGGATGTTGGAACTTGAGTGATATAGGAGCTTTCAGATGTATATACATTTCTGCATGTAAACAACAAAGCTTGTGAAATTTTTACACTGAATATTTATAGGTTAAAGTGCTAAGAAAATTAGGAAAAAGGATGAATGAAACACCAAATGTTGTATCTGCATCAGATTTACATCTTGGGCTTCCCTTTGAATTCTAGAAAAAATAGTAGCTTTCCTGGTACTTCATTGAGGAAAGCATGTCTAACATTCCAGCAAGTTACTTTATGGTTCTTTAGTTAAATCAGTTCAGAGATCTATTTAATCCTTTTCTACAAGAGTGGCAGCACCCTGTGATGTCCTTCCATTTCACTGTTGCAGTATCCCTTACAATAGGGATCCCATACTAAGGGTGGCCCTATGTCTGGCCAGTATACCAAAGCCTTTAGGTTGCTTAAGGTATTGTGTACGTCACACGCATGCTCTCTGTATATAGCGTAGGGCATAAAGGTGACTTCTGGATGTACCATCCTTAGAAGTTTTTTGCTGTCAATCCAAACACCAGCTTTTGATCGTTGATCTGAATGCATGCTTTGTTTCTAGTTCACCAAGCTATTTTCAGATAAGTGACCCATTGGGGTTTTTACTCATCTTTTTTCCTTTTGTTTTGTTGCTTGTGGGGTTCATGTCATCTAGAAAGAGTAAATGCCAGTGTACGGGAAAAGGCTGCCCATAAAGATCATCACGAGCAGTGTTTATTTTGTCATGGTGCTTCCCATGATCATACATCCTGATCTATTTGTTAGGCTTTCATCCCAAAGACTCTGCATAGTTGCCTTTCCTCTGTGGCCCTATATTTAGAGAACAAACATATTAAAGGAAAACTCCACCCTATAACTAAAAAAATACATTTTTTTCAGTCTATCTTTGTTTCCAGACCTATTTTAACACCTCAAAATCACTCTAAATGCTTTATTTGGAATTTTAGCATGTTTACCACAACATGGCTTCTGTTTCAACTCTTTCTCTTTCCCATAAAGCATTTCAAGACTTCTTTCATGACTCATGCCAGACATAAGGAAGTAACTGAATTCCCATGCCATTGACATATAATGTGAAATGTGTGACTCACTGTCAGTTTATATTCCTTCAGTAAGAGGGCTGCTTTTTTTCTGTTGCTAATCACCCTCATTTATGTTTTGCTCAGGGCTTGCTTTACACAATACTTTGAAGTTATCTAGCTGCAATCACAGAAGTAGATACACTGGAGGCTTTTGTTCTAGGTGCTCTTTTGTAGTCCAACATGAATTGACAGCCCCCCCCCCCCACACACACACACACACACTACTGAAGAGGTGTTAAAACTGTCATTGCAATTGACAGCTCAGAGCTGAAAGGAAGGGACCTCCAATCTAAATTTCTTCCCCTCTGCCTGCAGTAAGAATGATTTATTTAATTTGTTTGCTAGCACTAGAAAGATTTATTTATTTAAACACTTTTCAATTTAATTTTTGGAAGCAAGTTTCAGAAAATTCTTGATTATTTTAATGTGTTTTATTACTAGTGACTTTTGATTTAACCGTAAATATGTCTACAAGACATTATTATGTTAACTTATTTTTGCGTACCCATTCTGAAGAACGGCTGTCTAGTGAGACGCTGTTTCAGTAACTTCCTGACATTCATCTCCACATTTTTTAAATTACAGTAAAACAGTAATTTTAAACCTGACTCCATGATACTTTCACAGTAAAAGAACATACTGAAAACTCACTGTATTCTACAGTCCATGCAGTGAAACTTTTTTTTTTGGGGGGTGGGGTGGCTACTGAATATTTTAGGAAGTTAAGTATCACTTGCATTACACATATAACTAATGCATTTTTTGAACTTACTATGATGTTCTCAAATTCAACAGCAAACGATTAAGTAAGTCTTTATTCCTTGCCCTGCATCAGTAATTTTTCTTTGAGACACTCCTGTCTTTGTGCATATTTTCAATTCTAATGTTAAACTGCTCATCTGTTGAATTGTTAATGTGGAACAGACACACTACTCAGCCAACAGAGTCCTGTGTATTTTCACATTACAACTTATTCTACTGTCTCTCCAAAAACTAAGAAAGAAACGTGTGCAGTTTGCAGGAAACACTACTTCGAAAGGCTACAACCTTAATCTGAGGATTGCAGCATCCCATTCCAGTTGTACTAACTGAACTTGTCATGTCAGGCAGTAAGCACACAGGACTGAACTGCTATTTACAGTGTCATGAGTACAGAATATCAAATTTTCCTTCATAATTTTCCTGTCTACCTGTGTACAAGTCACTGTACTAGGTCGTGCTGTGTGGCCTTTTGGAATATTGCATATCTTACTCAAAGTTCTTGTGAATACTGCAGCCAGAGATCCAAAAGCATACTTCATAGCAGTGTGCGCTTTGTGAAATTTTATGTAGACCCTACAAATTACTTTTGGATATCAAAAAATGTTATCACATTACACATACTCCTTCACGCACCCATGCCAATGAAAAATAGCTGCATGACTGCTGAATCGTACACCAATGCACTCTATGAACATATACATAAATGCATGGAACTACCCATACCCAACAGAACCAAGACACTCTCCTCCAAAAAAAAGGAAGCCAATCTGGTGGCCCCCTCCCATTAATAAACTCTACAACAGAAGAAAGAAATTGTTGCAAAAAAAGGTGAAGTCCCAAGACTGGAAAAATTCCCTTAATAGCCTCAACAAAAAGTTGAGATCCCTCAACAAATCCTCTAAAGCCAGCTATGAAGGTAGAATTGCGGCAGATACTAAAAACAATCACAAAGCCTTCTACAGTTATATCAAGAACCTCCACAGCAACACCCAGATTTGCTATGAGTTACTGCACAATGGTACTTACTATAGTGAGCCAACAGATATTGCCAGCATACTGGCTGACAGATTCAGAACCAACTTTACCCCTCTCTCCCCCATAAAGGACCAATCACAATACTGGAAGAATGCCAGGCACCCAGCATTACTGCAGCACAGGTTAAAGCTGCATTGTCCAAGGCCAAGAATACAGCTTCCATGGGGCCCAATAATATCCCTGGCTGTGTTTTACATAAACTACAAAGCGAACTGGTACCACATCTGTGTGCCCAGTTCAGTCACAGCCTCACCTCAGGCTTTGTCCCTACCAAATGGCGCACTGCTACAATCAACTCTATTCATAAAGGGGGAGCGACTACAGACCCTGGGAATTATCGCCCCATCAGCCTGACAAGTCTGTCTAGAGAACAGTCAGCTGTCAAGGGGAGGATTGTTGAGGTTTACCAGAAAAGTTCCTGATGGCTGCCTAAATGACAGTCCGTCTCTGCTGGCTGTCACCCCAGGAAAAAGGAATGAGTGAACAGTTGGTCAGTGGTGGTGATGGATGAGGGGTGGGCAGGCAGCAGGGGAGCAACAAAAAATAAAAAAAGAGAAACAAAAATTGAATCTGAAAGTATCCCTGTAATTTTTCTTTCTTTGAAAAATGCAATATGATATCTGCAAAGTAAAATTCCAGGAAATTCATACCAAGCTGTCGGTTCATAAACAATAACAAATAAAGCTAACTTGTGGTAATACTTGTTTGATGCTATAGAGACAAGTAAGTAAGCACTGTGACAAAGAAACATAGGCACCACAAGGCATTCTATAGTTATGTCAAGAACCTAAATGGCAACACTCAGATCTGCTGTGAGCTAAAACAGAATGGCATTAAATATACTGATCCCAAGGATATTGCCAATATCCTGGCAGATCAATTTAGTGCCAACTTCATCCCCTTCTCACCCCCTAAAGGGCCCATCTCGATACCAAAAGATTGCCAAATTCCATTAATCACGGCCACACAGGTAGAAACCACACTCTCCAAAGCTAAGAATACAGCATCCATGGGACCAGATGACATCCCAGGCTGTGTACTACATGAAATACAAAATGAACTGGCACCTTACCTAAGTGTCATGTTTAATCATAGCCTCACCTCAGGCTTCATGCCTACTGAGTGGTGCACAGCTGCAGTTATCCCACTCCACAAGAGGGGAATCCACCTTGGATCCTGGGAACTATCGCCCCATCAGTCTGACGAGCCTGATCTACAAGGGCATGGAACGCATTATCATGGAACTTATATTGGCAACCTTCAAACACTGGACCCCACCCAGTTTGGGTTCGTGAAGGGACGATCCTGTCTCCTGAATCTGATTGACTTTTTTGAATCAGTCTCCAGAGCTGTGGACAAGGGTAAGGCTATCGCACAGCCTATATGGACCTCGCCAAGGCCTTCGACACCATCCCCCACTCTGGAATCATAGATAAACTTACTAAGCTGGGCATAAATCCCTACGTCACTCAATGGGTTGCCAACAGGCTTACTGACAGAACCCAGACTGTAAAAGTAGCAGACTTCAAATCCAGCTCCACACAAGTGACAAGTGGAGTACCTCAGGGTTCAATCCTGGGACCACTCTTGTTTGGCATCTACATCTCTGAAGTACAGGCCAACACTATGGGACTCTGGCTAACAAAGTTGGCAGATGACTGTAAACTGGGAGCCATTACTGAATCCCCTAATGAAGTGGATATTCTACAAATGGGCCTTACAGAGACAGATGCTTGGTGCCAGAGACATGGGCTCAAGTTTATGCCAAGAAATGTATAGTTATCCCCTTTGGGAAAAAACATGTACCCATGAATTACCATATAGGTGGCAGTACACTAAACACTGAAAGTGTGGCGAGAGACTTAGGGACACAAGTGGACAGTGGTCTCAACTTCGATAACCACATCACCACAACAGTCAGGAAAGCCTTCTATGTGGCACACCTCATCAATAAGGGCTTTTCATCCAGAAAAAAGGAGGTCATTGTCCCACTGTACTCATCACTCATTAGACCTATTATAGAGTACAACACCCCGTTTGGTATGTACCGCACAAGACATCTGCAACAGCTGGAAAGGCTGCGGAAATACTTCACTAAAAGAATCACAGGCCTAAAGCAGATGCCTTATGCTGACAGTCTAAAAAAAAAACTCCAGCTATACTCTGTGGCATATCGTCTACTCGGAGGCGATCTCTGCTTAACATAGAAGGCCATGTCAAACCCTGAGCTGTTGGACATGCTCCACTTAAAGAAATCCCAATCCCTCAGAGCCACACGCTCCAGGGATCTAAACCTTGTCATCACAATGAACAAAACATGCTGGAAGGATAGATTCCTGACCCAGAGACTCCCCATACTGTGGAATAGACTGCCCATACATGTCAAGCAGAGCGCATCCTTGGCCCTCTTCAAAAGGAACCTTTATGATTGGATGGGAGATAGGAAATTTACCCCGGGGATCATGTCATTTGCCCTGCTAGACAGGGGTCCAGGGAAGTAAATATTGTGGGAAGAAATATCCGGGGAATTGTTTGGTTAGGCTTGTATAGGCCATAGGGCCGATAGCCTAGTACCAACCTATGAACCTATAGGAAGTGAGCATAATAATGAAATATCTGAGGAAAAAAGTTGCCAGGAGAAAATGTGATTTTTTTTTTTAATCCAAGTGTACGGAAGATTTGCAATCACTGTCTTAGTCCTGTACTGCTAATAAGTGCACTTTTGGAGAACTCATTTTACTATCAGGCACATAAAATGGACATCTGAATAAGGAAGAAATATGGTACAAAAGTTCTTGGGTAATTACTAGGCTGATGATGCTAAAGGCATTTTCAACCCTAGTCTTGCTTCCCAAAGGTGAGAATCAAACCTTGTACTTTGTGTGTCTAAGATAAACATCTTAATCATTATGCCAACCCTCCCAATTGCATCAGCCAACCCTCCCAACTGCATCAGAAATGACAATTAAGATATTCTAAAAATAGTTTGTACATATAATGCTGGGGAAAGAGGTACAATGGCAGGGGCATTTATTCTAATACCACAAGAAAATCAAAATAGTTAAAAACAATACCACCGAGTCAAGCAAAAATGAGCTAATCCAAGTTCTTATACCCAAAACAAATTGTGATACTTATGTCCAAATAATTCATAGTGGCTGTCAGACAAAAAATTAGCAAATCATCTCAGACCACATTATTCCAGGGTAACAGAACAGCATACTTATCTGCCCTTGTCCAGTTGCCATCACACTTCTCTGTTATCTACAAGTCTTCACAAATGCATATGTGCATCAGCTGGTGAGGCCAGATAAAATATTGCTGTAAACATTGTGTGCTCATGATAACATTCTTACATTAGTAGGCAACATATTTACCAGAAGATACGCAAACATATATGGCAGATGGGGCTGGCTTTTCACACACATTACTTACATCTCCAAAGGTGGGTAACCCACACTTCAAAATGCACACATTCTAGCAGACAGTGCTACAGTAAAGAATAAAAGGAAGTCATCAACACTGGGGGAATGGATGTGAGATGGCATGACAGTAAAGAATGAGGTGGCAAAATTATAATTGCTTGCATCATTGACATGTACCTAGAGCATTTATACACAATAATATATGCTTATCTCAAACGGCTTAGTGGTAAATGACTGGCTATAGAGTACAGGGTCCTGGGTTTGAGACTTGCAAGGGCTGATTATTTGATAGCCTGGTACCCACCTATGAACCTATAAGCAAAGTTTCTCATTAGCGCTCTTCAAGAAGAATCTTGATGAGTGGATGAGAAATAGGAAATACACCCCGGGGATCACTTCTGTGGCTCTGCTTGACAGGGGCACAGGAAATTAACTTTGTTTCATGGCGTAAGCCAGGGAACCTTGTTGGCTAGGCTTGCCTAGTACCTACCTATGAACCGATTAAATACAAACTGCAGAAACATAAGGAAAATGCTACATCTCAGTCATCTGCTGATTGTCTCTAACTCCAGCTTATCCTTTATTAAGTAAACAAAGTGTAAGAGAAATCTAAGTGTTCTCATCATGGATCACTATGCTGCATTTACCTAACTCTACCTTTCCTTTAAGACCTTACTCCACTCCTATCTCTCCTCTCTCTCTGGGAATGCTCCTGCTCTTACCCCACCTGATGCTATCCACCCCTCTTACCCCTTTCCCTTCTCAAGAAAAAAAAATTTATGCATTTTTCCAGTTAAATTATTCAATTTTATTGTCCTCATATATATATTAACTATTTGAATTTTTGTTGCTTTTATTATTGTAAATATTGCAAATTCTATATTGGAGTTTTTATTGTAGATTTGGCAAATTCTTTTTTGGAGCTTTTCTACCCAGGCCTCCATTGAAAATGGGCTCACCTAGGCCCAGTGGACTTTCCCGGTCAACAAACTACTAATAAATAAATAAACTAGGCTAATGGGGACCAATATACAGTACTGATTTTACATTTTGCCAGTAGGCTTTTTAAGTGTCTCATTGTGTAGTTTATATGCTATTAATCCTCTTAAGGAAGCTGCAGCTAGTAGCACACATGTTCCTATCCAATACCCACAAACAAGGAAGGACCACACACGTACACATGCACACTTACTCAAATAAGCAAATACTCAAGTTATCTGTGCAAATAAGCCAAAAAGTTAGAACATCCTACCCACACATGGAAATAACTGCCCTTCCCAAACCACAGTTCGAGTAGGAAACTTAGTACAGAAATAAATCCCAATACTGCACATTACATTCCTTAAGGAAAAATGCAACAAAAGTGCACTAAACATGTACATCATACTTCTTCCTCAATGTGCATGCAAAATACAACATCTGAAAAGGAGTAATTCATCACAGTTCAAGGAAACATCTCTCAGAAGTAATAAAAGTTGTACATACCTGAAATATTCAGCAGGTGTCTGATGCAATTATATTACATTCTGATGCTACAGCAGTCTTCTACCATGATGATTAATTAGTTTTGAAATGACCCCTCAAAGACCGACCACGTACCCATGCAACAAAACTCAGTAATTATCCCTAATATATTCCTCAAAAGGGTCTAAATTCATGATTCTTCCTTTCAAAAAATTCAACCAGTTTTGTTCAAAATATAGGACAAAAAGAATTAAGTAATATAAAAAGATTACACTAAACTTTCTTCCAACTTTTCCCTCAGACTGTAAGTTCTCAAATGAGACCAAAATTTGTAATCCTTTCAAGGAAAAGCACTGGATAGTAAGGAAATCTCTCAGTAATACAGAGAAGACTCTGTCTGCACTGACTCATCAAAATTAATGGGCACATTTTCACCTCATTTCACACCTTTTGTGGAATTCTCTTTGTTAATGAAATGTTTTCAAGTAACTATTGAACTATGATTTGTAGCCAACAATGATGAAGCCAAGTTTGTAGTAAAACACTTCTGAGTTAATAAAGCTTTCTATACCACATATTATAACTTTTTTGTAACAATACTGCCATTATTTGCATAGATTTTACATGGCATGTAAGTAGAAAATGTTAGTTAAAATGTAGTCAATGATATAAATTACAAAAACTGTGTTTTTGTGAAGACTGAGATGAAAAAGTTTCAACATTTTGAAATGGTACTGGACGTTAGCACTAGATGCATAGGGTAAATGGCAGCTTTAACAGATAATTTCAAACGCGCATATTTCCCTATGTTCCATATAGGTGACGGTGTGGTCAGCATACCTCTCAACCTTAGTGCTATAAATCTGGACACAGTCTAAAATAATTGGGAAACAAAGGCCCAAAAATAGAGGCAGAAGTTAAATATTGTTCTTATAAACTTAAAACGTTGGTAGAATAACAGGACTGGTGTTAGCATGTATTTTCTGAAGGCTCTGAATTCTCAAAATGTCTGTCATTATTTACTTCAGTCATCAGTGATTTATTTGCCAGAAAATAATACATTTTATGAAAAACACATGAAAATATAATGAAAAAAAATCTGAAGAGTCCATGAAAATCTGAACAGTTGAGAGCTATGGTGGTCACTGCCCATTAGTGGCAGATGGCAAATAATGAACAGAGGAGTACAACCATTCATCTCTACTGAGATGTTCTGAATCTTATTTTCTAAGAATTAATTTACTACTGCAGTTGAAGCATGTACAGTGATTAAGTAGTCAGTATTTGTTTGCATTCCAAAGTCACCAAAAATTGAGGGTCTCTGCTACAAATGAATATATTTAAGTTAGCAGAAAGTAAGCACTGTAAACAAACAACAAACAACTGCAAACGAACAAACAATACATTAAAGCTCCTCAAAGACAGAGACAGCATAGTACTAGAAGACCAAAAACTAAACTTCCAGTCACTCATGCAGTCAAATGTGGAACAAAGACAAAAAGTAACACTGTACAATGACTGTAAACGGAGCACATTCGTAGAGTCCCCCAATGATTAACATACTACAGAAGGGACTGACCATAACAAATGACTGGTGCCAAAGTCAAGGACTAAAAATAAACATACAAAATGCCTCATTATCTCCTTTGGCAAAGTAGTAGTCCCTGCTAATTATGATACAGATAGTGTGATGGGAGTGTGGGTTGTTTTTGTTTGGGTAATCATCTGCAACAACTGGAAAGGCCGCAGAAATACCTCACTAAAAGAATCACAGGCCTAAAGCAGATGGCTTATGCTGACCACTTTAAAAAACTGCAGCTATACTCTTGTCGCATACTGTCTACTCGGAGGCGATATCTGCATAACTTACAAGGCCATGTCAAACCCAGAGCTGTTGGACATGCTACATTTAAAGAAATCCCAATCCCTCAGAGCCAAACACTTCAGGGATCTAAACCTTGTCATCACAATGAACAAAACATGCTGGAGGGATAGGTTCCTGACCCAGAGACTCCCCATACTCTGGAATAGACTGCCCATAAATGTCAAGCAGAGCACCTCTTTGGCCCTCTTCAAAAGGAACCTTGACGATTGGATGGGAGAAAGGAAATTCACCACAGGGATCATGTCAGTCACCCTGCTAGACAGGGGTCCAGGCAAGTAAATAGTATGTGAAGCTGGAGGAAAGCCTTCTAGCTCATCAGTGGGAGTGGTAAGCACTAGGTAGTCTGTCTACCATGAGAGGAGAGGTTCTTGGCCCAGAAATTATAGTTTATTGACCATTTGGACAGTTTGTCCGTCTTTCAACTTTCTGGTTTAAAAGACCACATCTGCGCTTGTTTCCCATCTTTTCTGTAACTAACCTACTGGGTAGCACTAGAGAGCCTTAAACTGATACAAGCCTTCTAGCTTAGAAGAGAGACTTTGGAGTGATTAAGTATCAATTTTCTGTACTTTCATGCTGTACTTAACTGTTTTTTGCCTAAATGCAGAATTTCCAGCATTTATTGTAATTTAAAAGCTTGTTTTTTTTTCACATATTGTACTTATTTGACTGCCTGCACTTTTAAAAAGTTTTTTGTTTAAATAATTTGTTTAACTGTTGTAGGCTACACACTAAAGTGTGATAGTCTTTTCTGATCGTTTGTAGTTGTTTAAAGCTGTTTTAAGTGTATTTTTTACTGTTTTTGCCTTATCTTTTAAAAAAAAAAAAAAACTTCCTTGTTTCCCACCTTTCTAAGCTAGTATAATCCAGTTTTCTGGCTAGTGCTGAAGTCAGGGCTGTGATACTAGTTTCTGAGTTGCCTATACCTTACTAGAATAGAACTAGATAGAAGGAAGTTTCTCCGGTCACCTGTGAGAGAAGGGAGCTTTGAGCAACGTATCTGTCCCTGGAGGAGTGGTTCCAGCACAGAAGTTAGTAGTTTATTGGCCATTTTCGGCTAATTTCTGTCTCTTTCATTTCCCTACTATAAAAACCACATTTGCACGGTTTTGCTCACCGGGCAGCACCAGTTAGCTATGGTTAAATTATTCCCGGCTCCACTAAGTTTCCTCTTCAGTTTTTCCCTTGAAACTAGTCTAACTCTCAACCTAAGCACTCAAAAAGCATCTTACAGCCCAGCACTTGCTCAGACCTAATAGCAAGCACTAATATACCCTGACACAAGGCTTTTTATTCACCCCTCACCAACCAAGCAGCTCACCCTACTATTCAGGCATGACCAAAGGGCAATTTCAGGTGTACTCTCCAGTCCAGCTGGTGAATCTGGGAATCCCGAGGCAATGTTACATCTGCCTCATGTACACAGACAACCCTCTCCTCCTACCACAAAACACTAATGTATGCGAGAGATGCAATTATACAGCCAAACTGGAAGCTAAGATGTCTCCACTCAAGACTGGAACAGACAGTCAAGAGGAGAAGGTTAACACTTGCACCACACCTCCAGTCGCACACAGACCTACTAAAACAGCACTGGCAAAAAATACACAAAATCATACTCGGAAGCTCTAAATAAAAACCTGCAAAAGCATCAGAGACCTCCAAAGCAGACACCCAAACAACCTGCACCTCCCGTCACAAACCAGACAACACATAAAACACAAAATCAGCATGCCGCACAATCACAGCCCTTAAGCCGAAATAACATACCTAACACACTAGTAATAGGTGACTCTTAATTTAGGCACACTCATGTCCTACTCACTAGGCTGGACAAGCAGAAGGCTACTGTTAGCTGCCTGTCGGGAGACAGAATCTGCCATATAGCACAAGCACTCAGGTCACTCCAGAACAAGTACAAATATGACTCGGTCATTGTTCATGTTGGTGTGAATAACCTGAGACATACCTCCCTGGACTACATGAAAAGAGACATAGAAGAGCCCTCTGATCATGTAGCCCAGGCTGGTATGAACCTGACCCTGAGTAGCATCCTGCCCTCACCAAGAATGATACCTCAGTATAAAGAAAAAATGATCAATTTCAACAATTGGCTAAGCTTCTGGTGTCCGTCAAAGGGGATCCAGTGTCTGTCAGCCTGGGACAATGGGCTCTACAAGCTGCGTTGCTTCACAAGAGATGGCTTGCACCTGTCACCCCTAAGCTTTCAAATACTGGCCAAGGCTCATGCTGCCCCCATAGTGCTTTTTTAGGCAAGGCTCAAAAGTCAAACCCACCTCAGTAAACAGCATAATTAACAAAAGACTGAGGGTTATGCTACTCAACGCCACACTGGAAAACATGAAGGTCCTACTGAACACACTGATATTGGGCGATTTCAATTACCCTACTGTTCACTGGGAAAACTACTTGAGTACAAACTCCCAGGCCCAGCGCTTCCTGGAATTCATCAACTCAAATGCCCTGGATCAGCTGGTAAACTACCCTACCAGAGGTGAAAACATATTGGACCTGGTCATCACCAACATGGGTGACAGGTGTTCCACAGCGGAGGTCAACCAGTCACTGGTTAGAGCAGACCATAAACTAATCACTCTGGATATCCACACCCCACCACCACCCCCAACTACGGAAACCGCAGTAAAAAAACTTTTCTAAAGCAAACTTTACCTTACTTAAGACAGATGTGGTAAGTTTCACAGCCCCCATGCTAAAGGATAATGCTGCGCAAAATGCAGAAACCTTTACAAATGCACTCTTTGAGCACCTACAAGGATGCATGGATCGTGCCATCCCTAGCAAAACCAAGACTCACTCCTCTAAGAGAAGGAAACCAGTTTGGTGGCCCTTGCCATAAACAGGCTATACAATAGAAGGAGAAAACTAGTTCAGAAAAAAAGCAAATCCCAAGAAGGAAAGACATCCCTGATCAGTATCAGTAAGAAACTAAGGTCCCTCATGAAATGATCCAAGGCAAACTTCGAAAGAAAAATAGCCAAGGATTCAAAAGATAACCACAAAGCCTTCTTTAGCTATGTTAAGAATCTAAGTGGCAACTCGCAGATATGCACTGAACTAGTGCAAAATAGCACAAAATATACTGAACCTACAGATACTGCCAACATCCTGGAAGATAGATTCAGTGCAAACATCACCCCCCCCCCTCACCTCCAAAAGGGCTCACAGCAATACTGGAAAAGTGTAGTGTCCCAAAAATCACAGACGCACAGGTGAAAACGGCCCTTTCAAAAGCCAAAAACACAGCGTCAATGGAACCAGATGGTGTCAGACTGCGTCTTGCACGAACTACAGAATGAACTAACCCCCCACCTAAACACGCAGTTCAACCTCAGCCTCTCCACAGGCTACATGCCCATATAATGGCGCACGGCAACGGTTCATTCATATTATATTATTATAGTATTAGTATTATAATATTATATATTATAGGTTATTATATGTGGGGCGGCACAGTGGTGCAGCGGTTAACGTTGTCGCCTCACAGCAAGAGGTTCTCAGGAGTATAGTCATCCTACTTTAAATTTTAAATTTATACCTAGGTTTCATGCAACCTGTAATGATCACAATTTGATATATTTAGCAGACTGCCTATCATGCAAGGCATTCTATGTAGGCATGACAACGAGAAAACTTAAAGATAGGCTCTCTAATCACAAAAATGATATAAGAAGGCAGGATGAGCGTAACGCATTAGCAAAACATGTTACAGCTTTCCCAGGACACAGCTTTAGATTTAGGGTATTGCAGAAAGTTAGGATAAATAAAAAAGGTGGAGATAGAATGAATAGTTTAGAAAGAATAGAGTTAGAATGGATATTTAGATTAGGTGCACACTATGAACCAGGTCTAAATCAATTTATTAGTATCAAGCCTGTCTTAGAAGGACGTAGATTAAAATAAGTAAAAAATATCCTTGTTTATTATTATATATTTTATATGTTTTTAGATATACATACACACACATATGCTATATTTAATAGTTGTTCATTAAATATCAAGTGTCATTAAATAAAGTAGACAAATATATTCATTTATTTATTTTAATATTTATATATGCACAATATAGATATTTATTGATACATGTGTTCTAAGAATTTTAATTAAATTTAGTTTTATATATACACTGGTATTCAAAATTAATTATAATTAATTATATATATATATATTTTGAATAGTTTTAAATGTTGTATGGTTATTCATTAAGTGCAAGATGTTTGATTAACTTGTATTTGTTATGCGTACGCATATTTTTTCTCTTTTTGTTGCCAGGAAATTCTTATATACAAGTTATTGAATGCATGTTTGATTAACCAATTGAATAATTATCAGATTGATTTTAATTGGTAGAACTATTTAAGAATGCCTGTAGTAAAAAGGAATTAGATCTGATGAAGCGTACCAGTGGTGTACGTGAAAGCGCTTATCCTGTTTTCATCGTCTGTTGAAATAAATTTTATATGGAACATATTTTTGGTGGTCCTTCGAAGTTCCTTTTGCATATTATAATATTATATATTATAGGTTATTATATGTGGGGCGGCACAGTGGTGCAGCGGTTAACGTTGTCGCCTCACAGCAAGAGGTTCTCCGGTTCGATTCTCGGCTGGGGTGCCTTCTGTGTGGAGTTTGCATGTTCTCCCTGTGTTCGCGTGGGTTTCCTCTGGGTACTCTGGTTTCCTCCCACATTCCAAAGACATGCATCTGGAGCATTTCTCCCCGGGCCTCCGCTGAAAACAGGCTCTGTGGAACCTAGTCGGACATTCCCGGTCAACAAATGTTAAATAAATAAATAAATAAATAAATAAATAAAAATTATTCCTCTGCACAAAGGAGGGGCCACAACTGACACTGGTAACTATCGCCCCATAAGTCTGACTAGTCTGGTCTGCAAGGTTATTAAGCGCATCATCATGGAACTCATTAACAAAGGCATTGGGAACCTCCAAACACTTGACCATACCCAGTTCGGCTTTAAGGGCAGATCATGCCTACTGAACCTGGTTGACTTCTTCGAGACAGTCACCAAGGCCATAGACGAGGGAAATGTGGTTTACACAGCCTACCTTGACCTCACCAAGGCTTTTGACACCATTCCCCACTCAGGTATTACAGAAAAATTCACCAGCCTGAACATAAACCCCTATGTCACGAGATGGGTCGCCAACTGGCTTACAGACAGAACTCACATGGTAAGCATAGTGGGCTCCAGGTCTGACTCTAAACCAGTCACAAGTGGTGTCCTGCAAGGGTTGGTCCTGGGACCCCTACTGTTCGGCATATACTTCTCGAAGTACAGGTAAACACAGGAGGACTATGGCTAACCAAGTTTGCCGATGACTGCAAACTGGGAGCCATAATTGACTCTCCGGCTGACACAGTCATCCTCCAAAAGGGCCTTACTGAGATGGACACCTGGTGTCAAAGTCATGGCATCAAGCTAAATGCCAAAAGATGCATAGTCATCCCGTTTGGGGAAAAACAAAACACCCACGAATTACCACATAGGTGGCAGCCCCCTTAATACAGAAGAGGTAATAAGAGATCTGGGGACCCAAGTAGATAGTAATCTCTCCTTTGACATTCATGTTGCCAAAGTTGTTAGGAAATCCTTCTATGTGGCCCATCTAATTACTAAAGGGTTCGCATCTATAAATAAAGACGTTATAGTGCCTCTCTACTCATCACTCATTAGACCCATCATAGAGTACAATGCCCTATTTGGGATGTACCTCACAAGACACTTCCAACAGCTGGAAAGACCACAAAAGTACCTCACCACGAGGATTACTGGCCTCAAACATATGCAGCCCGACTGAAAAAACTCCGGCTGTACTCAGTGGCATATCGCTTTCTTAGAGGTGATCTCTGCCTGACTTACAAAGCCGTGTCCTACTCAGAATTGATGGACATGCTCCACCTAAAGAAATCCAAGTCACTGCGAGCCACGCGCTCTAGTGAGCTAAACCTCGCCACAACAATAAATAGAACATGCTGGAGGGATAGATTCCTGTCACAGAGACTCACCATGCTTTGGAACATAATTCCAAATTACATCAGGCAGAGCCCCTCACCAATACTCTTCGAGAAACCATGATGAGTGGATGGGTAACAGAAAATACACCCCTGGGATCACTTCATTGGCTCTGATTGACAGAGGATCAGTTAATTAATCAATGGGGCAGCGAAAGTCAACACACTCTGGCTAGGCTTATAAATGCCCTCTGGCAGATAGCCTAGTACCTACCTATGAACCTATAAGAAATAGCCAGGGAATTGTTATGGCTAGGCTTGTATAGGCCCTAGGGCCGATAGCCTAGTACCAACCTATGAACCTATAATGGTTTTGTTATGGCAGGTGTCCATACTTTACGCATGGTTTTGGTAGTAAGACAAAGATGAAAGGTGTGTTTTAGTGGTGCAAGAATGAAGTCATGACAGCAGTATATGAACTATGGATCTAGGTTATCTATACCTATTTGGCTTTCCAGCTGTAATCCTTTCAGTAAAGGGATAATGCATATGGATGATATATATTGAAAAAAAGAAAGGAAGATATTATACATGAGATAAGGGAGAATTTATGAGATGTTTGTAGCACATTTGGGAAGGTCCCTAAAGTGCCTGTGGAAACATCTGCAGACCAGCTGAAGAAACTACTTGTAGAAGTGTGAGGCAGGTCTTACATCATGTGAGGTTACTGACTTCTTTCTAAAATTTCCTAGGGCTGTAACTAAGACAATTCAGGAGGTGTGTCATTGAATGGCTTTTGTGTCTTTGAAATGCATTTTTTTGGGGGTAGGTTCTTTAGATTTCTATACTGCTCCCTGTTTTCTAGAATGGAATTACATTTTAAGGAGTGAAATTATTCATCCTGGAGTTTGAGGAGGGATTTCAGCTCATGGTTAGTTACTTTTTGGGTTTGGAGTTAGAAAATCTAGAGATTAAAAGAAAGTGTCTGCTTTATAGATTGGCGAGATTGTGTGTAAGGAGTTCAGCTGCTTTAAGATCTGTCATGCCTAGATTAGGGGGTCCAGTCAAGGGAAGAAGACAGGTTTGCAATACTGGCATTGGATTTAGATCTGAAGGAGATTCATTTTGTTTTTGTTTTGGGAGCTTGGACATAAAATGGAGACACTGATGGGGCAATGATCTCTAACCTGGCAGATAGGTTCAATGCTAACTTTACCCCCCTCTCACCCCTAAAGGCCCATCTCTATATCGGAAGAATGCAAAGTTCCTGTAATCATGTCTGCACAGGTAAAAAATACACTCTACAAAGCCAAGAACACAGCATCCATGGGACCTGACAACATTCCAGGCTGCGTTCTACACGAACTACAGAACGAACTGGCACCCCATCTAAGTACCATGTTCAGTCATAGCCTCACCTCAGGCTTTGTGCCCACTGAATGTCGCACAGCGACGGTTATCCCACTCCACAAAGGGGGAGCCACCACAGATCCCAGGAACTATTGCCCCATTAGCCTGATGAGCCTGGTCTGCAAGGCTATGGAACGTATCATCATGGAACTTATAAACAATGACATTGGTAATCTCCAAACTCTGGACCCCACCCAGTTCAGGTTTTTCAAAGGCAGTACATGTCTTCTAAACCTGATAGACTTCTTTGAAGCAGTCACCAAATCCGTAGATGAGGGTAAGGTGGTTCACACAGCCTATCTAGATCTCGCCATGGCTTTTGACACCATCCCCCACTCTGGAATTATAGATAAACTCACTAAACTAGGTATAAATCCCTATGTCACAAGATGGGTTGCCATCTGGCTCACTGACAGAACCCACACTATGAAAGCAGCAGACTGCAAATCTGACTTCAGACCAATGACAAGTGGAGTACCACAGGGTTCAGTCCTGGGTCCTCTCCTGTTAGCCTGTACTTCTGAGAAGTAGATACCAAACACAGAAGGTCTTTGGCTAATGAAGTTCACAGATGACTGCAAAGTGGGAGCCATAATAGAAACTCCTAATGATGTGGACATCCTACAAAAGGGCTTCACTGAGACAGATGCCTGGTGTCAAAGCCATGGCCTCAAGCTCAATGCCAAAAAGTGCATTGTCATCCCTTTTGGTAAAAACTCTGTACCCATGAACTACCATATAGGCAGTAGTCTACTTAACACCGAAAGTGTGATAACAGACCTTGGGACACAGGTGGACAGTAATCTCCCTTTGATAATCACATCGCCACAGTGGTCAGGAAGTCCTTCTACGTGATGCACCTCATCACAAAAGGTTTCTCATCCAGGAACAAAGAGGTCATTGTGCCCCTCTACACGTCACTCATTAGACCTATTACAGAGTACAATGCCCCTTTTGGTATGTACCTCACAAGACATCTACAACAACTAGAAAGCCTGCCGAAATACCTCTCAAAGAGGAATACCGGCCTCAAACAGATGCCCTACGCAGACAGTCTCAAAAAAGTCCAGCTTTACTCCGTCACATATCGCCTACTCAGAGGCGATCTCTGCCTAACATACACAGCTATGTCAAACCCAGAGCTGTTGGACATGCTCCACTTAAAGAAATCCCAATCCCTCCAAGCTACACGCTCTAGGACCTAAACCTTGTCACCACAATAAACAGAACATGCTGGAGGGATAGATTCCTATCTCAGAGATTTCACATACTCTGGAACAAACTACCTATCCATACCAAACAAACCTCCTCATTAGCACTCAAGAAAAATCTTGATGATTGGATGGGAAATAGGAAATTCACCCCCGGGAATCACTTCTGTGGCTCTGCTCGACAGGAAAATAATGTTCTTGGGTGGCGAAAGCCAGGTTACCTTTTTGGCTAGGCTTATATCGGCCCTAGGGCCAATATCCTAGTACCTACCTATGAACCTATGAGTGTGAGTGAATTATGATGTTGGAGATTGTGTTTGGGCTATTGGAGATAAGATAAATGAAGGGAGTAAGGCAATCTCTGCTGCAAACCAGTTTGCTTGAAATTTTGATGTGGGTGAGGCCTGTTTTATATGTTTCACTTTTACATGAGATTTGTACAGTAGTGTGATATCTCCTCCTTTAGTATCACCTGGTCTGCATTCAAAAAAATAGATATTTCTAGGTAAAAGGTGGTGGGAAGAGGGATTATCTGGTCTCAGCCAAATTCCAGTAACTGCTAGGCGGTCTGGTTCTGGTCTAAGTCAAGAAGTTTAGCTACTGGATGACCTGTATGCTCTGTTTACATTGAGTAAGCTCAGACTGAGGCCTGCAGCATCAGACCCCTGGGTGGTCCATTATTTTCCAGAAACGCCCATCCTGCTGGCTCTTATTGCTTAAGTACTCACCATTTTGCATAATAACTAGTTATAAAGTTAACACATCTTCACATACACTAGTATTTTATTTCACAGATGTGAGAATCTTTGTGTAATATGCCTATCCTTTCTGGCATAATGTTGAATTTTAGCATCTAATTACATACATGTGCATTTATTCCTGCTTCTATGTGCCTGGGGCTCAGATTTTCAAAGTGAGCACGATCTCCCTCGGCTCCAAAGCCAGAGATCTCCCTCGGCTCCAAAGCCAGAGATCTTCCTCAAGTAGCTTATATGAAATGGGGAATAAGGAGACCTCTTAATCTGTTGGTGCATCCATGCAGTTAGGATTCTTTTTTAATGAGAAACTTCTATACCTTCTTCAGTGAAATAAGATGTCAACCAGTTAATTCTCAAACAAACTGATATGGTGTGTGAGAGATGTATTTACACAATGTCACTGGTGGCAAAGCTGTCTCATAAAAGTACTCCTAATGTTAATAACGTTATCAGTAGTACACTCGGTGCACCCATCACACACAATTCAAAGCAGACATATGGATCCATATATGCTGAAGCACTTAAATGTAACGTTCCTAAAGCCCAAAGACCTTCTAGATGAAGTACACATAACAAATACCCTCAGCAGTCCCAAATGCACTCTTTCAAAACAACACCACATCAACACATAGAGCTACATCTCATGGAGCCTCTACCACTAATCCCATAAGGCAAGCCACCACACAATCCAACATTCTAGTCATTGGAGACTCCATTGTGAGACACACTGGTGTCCCTCTCACCAAGCTGCTGAGTAACGGGAAAGTCAGTTGCTTATCAGGGGCTAGGATCCACCACATTACGCAATGCACTCAGGTCATTGAACCACAAGTATCAATACAACTCAGTCATAGTACATGTGGGAGTAAATGACCTGAGATGTACCTCCATAGACTATATGAAGAGTGGCATCCTGGAGCTCTCAGAATATGTGTCCCAGGCTGGTATGAGCCTAGCATTAAGCAGCATTTTACCGAGGATGCCACAATATGAACAAAAGATGATTAACACCAATAACAGGCTTAGTTTCTGGTGGCATTCTAAGAGGGTGCAACATTTGTCACCATGGAAGAAGATGCTCAATAGACCATGCTGCTTTGCCAGGGATGGTCTGCACCTCTCATCTCTAGGCTTTTGAATAATAGCTAAAACATTGTCTTCCCCCATAGTGCCTTTTTTAAGGTAATGCCAAACTGAAAGCACTTCCAACACAGCAAATCAAAACCAAGAAAATCTAAAAGTATCACTGCTACATGCTAGGAGTCTAAACAAAAAACTCCACTCCCTAGAAGCTCTCTTCACCTTAAAGAATGCTAATATCTGTGCAGTCATTGAAACATTGTTTAAAGCTGTGGAGAGCACACCAACAGTGCAAGGTTATAAAGCCTTCCACACATTTAGACCAGCTACTTCACAGGCAGGGACTAAAGGTAGAAGTATCTCTGTTTACATCAAAAATAAATATACTTCAAGGATGGTCAAACAGGACAATGCACTTGAGCTACTCCATGTTCAAATTATCATAAGTAAAATCCAGTACCACTTTCTTGCAAGCTATAGGTCTCCCTCTATGACCCAGGAAACCCATATCATGTATTTAAACGTATTAGAAACACTAACCATCCAACTCAATACCATATTCATGGGTGACTTTAATTACTCCACTATTAACTGGGAATCCTATATGACACAAAACGTACATGCACAGAGATTCCTGGATTTTATAAACACAAACTTCCTGGACCAGACAGTCCATACACCAACCAAGGGTGCAAACATACTGGATCTGGTCCTCACTAATATGGGAGAGTGCTGCACACACCCCCTACTGTAATGTCTTCCCTGGTAAAGTGAGACCACAAAATGGCCTCCTTTGAAGTAAAAATAAATCCTGCCCCCCCCCCCCCCAGCTAAACCTGGAATATTCAGGAACTACTCTAAGGCTAACTTCCTGCTATTAAGTGAGAACCTGGCAAAATGTCAAGCCCCCATAAACCCTGAGAACACTGCTACTATGCAGAGCTGTTCACATAAATCCTGTACAAGCATGTTAAGTAACTGCATAGAGGCAGTTGTACCCACCAGGAAGAAATACAGAACTAACACAAAAAACAAGACACCCTGGTGGAATCATAAAATCACTAGGCTGTATAACAGAAGGAAGAAATGTATGGCAAAAATTAGGAGGTGCAGCACCCAACAGGGTAATTACAGTCAAAATACTCTAACCAGTCTTGTATGTAAAGAAAGGAAAGATGATATTGTACTTTTTTAACTCTCAAACCAAGTCAATTTAGTCTTGTGAAAGGAAGATTGCCTTCTCAACTTTGTTGATTTCTTCAAAATTTGTCACTGAAGCAGTGCAAAATGGGATTGCACACAAAATACCCTCACCTGGACTGGGGTCTGTAGTACATCCCCATGCAGGTGTAGTACAAACTGGATAAATTAAATATAAACTCACGTACTGTATGCTTGATAGCAAACTGGTTGACTGATAGAACTCATGAGTGCATCCGCAGTGTATACAGAGCTTACCTGTGGAGTCACATAGGGATATCTGTTGTTTATGCCCCACTTCAGCATTTACATCTATGATCTGCAAGCTAACAGTCCAGTCTATGATTATATACATTTGCAAATTTTTTTTTTCATTTTTTTTCTTCAAAAAACTTTTTAAAATTTATTTATTGGTGAACTTGACAAACCCACTTTAAATGTCAGTCACCTTTCATGGATAAACTGAGAACTTTTTAAAAAAAAGGAGCAACCGCATTCACAACCTCGAATATGGAAACGGAATCGGCATTAAGCCAGTACGGCACTTAGCGATTGCAAAATAAGGTTAACTCGATCTCACTGTTCATTCTTTCTGTCTTACGCACACACACGCACACACACACACACACACACACACACACACACACGCACACACACGCACACACACACACACACACACACACACATCATACTACATCACTACATCATACTTTCATGCAGGCATTCAGTCACACAAGATCACTGTCACGCAGTCTCTTCTACTTTCAAACATGCATTCATTTACACACACATGGACAAACAAACTCAGCCAAAGACATACATACACACATGCACTGTTTTTTTTCTTATGTTCTGGGCTAACCTGCACTGTTACTGTGAAAGAGTACATCGCAACTGTAGAGTTTTATGAAGAATGACCAGATTTTTTGACTCATACTTTTGGTGCGTTCTTCAGACAATTGTCTTTTGATGTTAAAATTAGTGGAAAATCATTTGCAGTTGACGTCAGGAGACAATGACAGGCATTTGAAGTTCCAACATCATCATACACTCCAGAAAATAAATGCTAATGCCAAACCTGTGTTATTCTACCAAGCTTCTAAGTGTTGTAAACATAAATATTTAAAATGGGCACAGACCTTTTCATTGCAACAAAAATAAAAAAAAACCTTAGACACTGCCTGATTTCTTATAGTTTCATAGGTTCATACTATGCTATCTGCCCTGAGGCAATTATAAGCCTAGCCCGATTCTGTATGGCTTACGCCACCCCTTGATTTGAGTATACTGTGCCCTTTTTAAGGTTTAGTTTACTGTGCCTCTGTCTAATAGTGACACAGGAGTAATCCCTGGGACAAACCTATGATCCCCCATCCACCTATCGAGATTCTTCTTGAAGAGATTCAGTGAGGTGCTCTGCCTCACATGAACTGGAATTCTATTCCAGAGCGAAGGGAGCCTCTGGGTTATGAACCTGTCCCTCCAGCAAGTTCTATTTATTTCTGTGCTGAGGTTCAAGTCCCTCGAGCGTGTGGCTCTAAGGGATTTAGATTTACTGAGGTGGAGCATGTCCATTAATTCTGGATTTGACATAGCTTTGTATGTCAGGCATAGATCGCCTCGAAGTAGGCAGTATGCAACTGAGTAGAGCTGGAGTTTTTTTAACCGAGCAGCATATGGCATCTGTTTGAGACCCTTGATCCTCTTGGTGAGATACTTTTGGGGTCTTTCTAATTGCTGCAGGTGTCGGGTAAGGTACATCCCAAAAGGGGCATTGTATTCTATGATGGGCCTGATGAGGGATGAATAAAGGGACACGATTACCTCTCTTGATCTAGATGTGAAACCCTTTGTGATGAGGTGGGCTATGTAGAAGGTCTTTCTAACCACTTTGGCAATGTGGTTTTCAAAGGAGAGATTGCTATCAACTTGGGTCCCCAGGTCCCTAATAACTTTCTCTGTACTTAATGGGTTTCCACCTATGTGGTAATTTGTGGGCACATTGTTTTTGCCAAAGGGTATGACTATACATTTTTTGGCATTTAGCTTTAAACCATGGCGCTGGCACCAGTTATCTGTCTCTGTGAGACCTTTTTGAAGGATGTTTGTGTCAGCTGGAGAGTTGATTATGGCGCCCAGTTTGCAGTCGTCTGCGAACTTGGTGAGCCATAGTCCTCCCACGTTTGCCTATACCTCGGAAAAGTATATACCGAACAAGAGTGGTCCCAGGACAGAACCCTGTGGGACGCCACTTGTGACCGGTTTCAGTCTGACATGGCTCCAGCAACTCTCACTCTGTGGGTTCTGTCTTTGAGCCAGTTTGTGACCTATCTTGTGACATAAGGGGTTTATATTTAAGCTGGATAGCTTATCTATGATGCGAGTGGGGTATTGTGTCAAATGCCTTTGCAAGGTCCAGATAGGCTGTGTGGACTACCTTCCCTTCATCTATGGCTTTGGTGACTGTTTCGAAGAAGTCAACCAGGTTCAAAAGGCAGGATCTGCCCTTGACAAAGCCAAACTGGGTAGGATCTAGTGTCTGTAGGTCCCCAATGTCTTTGTTTATGAGCTCCATGATGATCCTCTCCATAGCCTTGCAGACTAAGCTAGTCAGGCTTATGGGGCGATAGTTTCCAGGGTCTGTAGAGGCTCCACCTTTGTGGGGTGGGACCACTGTTGCTGTACGCCATTCTGTGGGCACATATCCTGTAGTGAGGCTGAGATTGTATAGCTGTTTTATTTGAGGGATTAGTTCCTCTTGGAGTTCATGTAGGACACAACCTGGGACGCCATCTGGTCCCATGGAAGCAGTGTTTTTTGCTTTGGAGAGGGCAGCCTTCACCTGAGCATCAGAGCTGTTTGGGAGGCAGCCCTCTTCTGGGATAGATACTTGCTCTTTTGGGGGGAGGGTGGAGAAGTTTGCACTGAACCTGTCTGCCAGGATATTGGCGATGTCTGTGGGTTCAGTGTATTTTTGTTGTTTAGAATCAACTCAGAACAAGTCTGGGAGTTGCATCCCAGGTTTCTAACATAACTGAAAAAAGCCTTATGATTGTCTTTGGTGTCCTGTGCAATTTTTCTCTCGAAGCTGGCCGTGGAGGATTTTATGAGGGATCGTAATTTTTGCTAGTACTGATCAGAGATGCCTTCCCTATTAGGGATTTTGCTCTATCATGTAGTAGCTTCCTCCTTCTGTTGTACAGTTTATTTATGGCAGGGGTCCACCAGACTGGAGGCCTGCCTTTGGATGATTGGGTCTTGGTTTTGTTTGGGATAGCATGATCCATGCATTCCTGGAGATGTCCGTAGAATGCGTTTATATAGGATTCTGCAGTTTGGGCCGTAGTTTCCACTGGCCCTGGGGCCTGGAAGGATTCCACTTCAGTTTTGAGAAGTGAGAAGTTCGCTTTTGAGAAGTTTTTCACTGTGGTTTTCTGGGCTGAGGGTGGGGTCGGGAGGTGGACATCCAGTGAAATTAATTTATGGTCTGATCTTACCAATGAGGGATATACTTCTGGTGTGGAGCATAGAGTCCCCATGTTGGTAATGATCAGGTCTAGTATGTTGTCCCCTCTTGTGGGAGTGGTGACTAGTTGTTCCATAGCATTTGAGTTTATAATTTCCAGGAACCTTTGGGCTAAGGTGCTGGGGCTTGAGTAGTGCTCCCAGTCAATGTTTGGGTAGTTGAAGTTGCCCAATATAATGGTGTTCAGAGAGATCTTCATGTTCTCCAATGTTTTCAGGAAAGCCGAGTGGGATTCCTGACTTTGAGAGGGTGGTCTGTAGGATGCTATAAACTGAAAAGCAGTCTTGCCCACTGTTAGTTGCACATGGATGGTCTCCGATACTTCGTGCAATGCCTTTGCTTGCAAAGCCTTCAGCCGCTGTATCAATGGCAATAGAAATGATCCTACAGGGTTGTTTTCAATCTGTGCAGAAACAGTCACTAAGGTAAGAGTTCCACAACAATACGAAATGCTCAAGTCCATGACCACAAGTTTTCGAACAGCTGTTACCTCGGCAAGCAGGTATATAGCATACGTCACATTTTGGGAAGTGCCAAGGCAGGTGGAACTACTCACTGGACTATGTCGGAGGTACGTAATGAAGGAGGAGACAAATTACTGCAGAAACAATGCGATATACTGCAGGTTGAATGGATGGGGGGATGGGGTTACCAGCCCTATGCTACTGAAGGGCCGAAATAAAGAATAATTCAACTTTTTAATGCAGTTAGGGAACTGCTTGTACCAGGGATGAATCTTTAAGGATAAAAGAAAACTCGGGGTTGAGTTTTTATGTAGGGGAGGGCGGAGTGTTCCTTTAAGCTTTTAGCAAAAGACACTATGGAAGGAACTTCCTGCTGTGAGACTCAGCTGTCCATGGAGAAGGCCAAGACATCTTGGGTCCGATACTTCTGCTGGACTGCTTCTGCCAAGCATCTCTCCCAAGGCTAGTGAAAGCCTGGAGGATCACCTGGCTCCTTTGTTGGATTCCTCTGCCATGACTGCTTCAGAGCCTGGATCTGACCTCACACATGTCCCTGGAGGTCTTGTAGATGTCCGCTTCAGATGTTCAGGGGGAACCACAGCTGTTTTATACCAAAGGGCTTAGGGGTGTTCCTCAGATTCTGGTTAGGGAGAAAGTACCAACCACCATTGTAGAATGCCATCCAGGGTCTGAGCCTTCTAAGGGGCATCCAGTTAAAAAAGAAAGAAAAAACAAAACAAGTTTTTCCTGCTCCTAAGGACCCTCAGAGTGAGTGGCTGAATTTCACTCTGGGGTTGTTTAATACCCTTGTGGCTTTGAAACCTCCTCAAGGAGTTTATATTCCTGCTCCACCTTAGTCCTAAACTCCAATCAAAAGGCTTAGGGAACAGGATTCCTCTGAGGAGGTGGAGGATTCAGATGGGGAATCCCTTGTTTATTCTTTCCAGATTCCTTCTCCATTAGATTATGGCTCTGAGGAAGAGGAGCCCACTAGTCCTGATGCTCCTTTTGTGGAGATTTTCTTTGAGGACACAGTTTTCAGAATGAATGTTTTTTTTTTAATGGGATTGTGCCGAGGTTTCTGAGAGTTAGAAAAAGTTTTATGAGCTTTTGCAAATGGACTCTCCCAGACCTTCTGCAGTTCCTCCTGTTTTGGCTGCCTTGTTGGATGCCTTTTCTACTTTGTTTCAGGCTGCATACTTCCAGCCCCATGCTCCCAAAATCTTGCTGGTGACTCCCTTTTGGCCCAGACAGCATTGGTTCCCTCTTCTTCTGCATTTAGCCAAGGACATTCATTGCAATTTAACTCACAGGGTGGACCTACTCACACAAGACTAGGGTCTCTCATCCATATCCACTGGTCCACTCTTCAACTGACACTGTGGGTGATAGGATTTTGATTCCATACAGCCACCTTTTTTCTGAGGATATGCTTAGGGTCCTGCAGGAGGCCAGGAAGCCCACAACTAGGAAATCCTGATTATCCAAATGGAATAGGTTTTCTGTTTGGTGTTTTTCTCATAACCCGGATCCACTTTCTGTAGATGTTCCTTTGGTTCTATCTTATCTGTGAACTGCTCAATGCTGGGTTGGCTTGTTCTTGTGTTAAGGCCCACTTATTAGCTATTTCTGCTTGTCTGTCTTTAGCCTCAAATCTACAAGCTATAGGAGGTGATAAACGGTTTCTTAAAGGCATCCTTCATATTAGGCCTCCCAGGAAGCCTGTTCACTTCTCCCTGGGATCTTAATTTTGTTTTAGAAAAGTTGACCCAGGCTCCTTTTGAGCATGCAGCTTCAGCTTCCTTACAGCTTTGTTGTTGGAAGACTGCACTTTTGTTAGCCCTTACTTCTGCCAGACAGTTGTCTGAGCTTCTAATTTTTCTTTTATGCTCAAAGTGGTGAATGAGTTGTGTCTTAATCAGTATGTTAATTTGCCCACTGTCTTCCCTTCTCTGCAATCTGCTAGTGAGAAGGTGCTTCACACTTTTTGGATGTGCAAAGACAACTCAGATTTTATTTGGATAAAACTAAGACTTTTCATAAATCTGATCAGCTCTTTGTTCTGTTCATCCTAGATCATTAGGATTGGCTGTTCCCAAGCAATTATTTCTTCTTGAATTTCTAAAGCCATTTCTTTTTGTTATTCCTTTTATGGCAAGAGCCTTTCTTCTTCTGTTAAGGCTCATGCTACTAGGGCTGTGGCTTATTCTGTTGCTTTTCCAAGAGTTTGGATACTAACCCTATTCTTAAGGCAGCTACCTGGACATCTCTGCATACGTTTACCAAGCACTTTAAGTTGGATGTGATATCCAGAGCTGGAGCTGGCTTTGCTAGGGTCATTCTTCATGGGTTCCTAAAGAGCTCTGCTGGTCCTTCTTCCTCCTTCTCTTCTTCCTGAGCTTTGGCAGTCTCCCTATTGTAATGAATACTGCAACTGTGAAATGGAAGCACATAGTACAGTTGTGTAAAATCTTACCATAATGGTACATATCCTTCTTTTCACTGTTGCAGTATTCACTCTCCCCCTTCCTCCCCCTGTCCTGTTTTGTTCTGGATGTACTTGTTGCCGCTCTTCTCCTTGGACTGGCATTCCTACTGGGGCTCTCAGTTTGGAGGATGTTACATCCAGGTATCACCTTAATGCCCTACGCTGTATGCAGGGAGCATATGTGAAACGTACGGCATACCTTAAGCAACCTAATGGCTTTGATATACTGGGCAGACATCGGACTACCCTTAATAGGGGATCCTTAATATAAGGACTACTGCAACAGTGAAGAGAAGGGCATCTACCATTATACTAAGTTCTTACACAACTGTACTTTATACCCAGGGGGTCCACTTCATGATTATTCAGGAAACAGTAATTTGATCTGTACCTTTACGAAAACACTAAATTGGATTGGGTTTTACAAGACCAGAACTGTTTTTCCTTTGGCTGCCATTGTGGGGATGCTTTTTCAGGGCTGTCCTGTGTCTTCTGGATACATCGTTTGGCATTCTACCCAGCCAAATAGATGGAAGACATGGACTGTGCCATATCACTATGCTATGTTTGTGTGAGGTATTCATATTTAGGGTAGATGACTGAATTGTCACCATCTTTTTCTCTGCACATTCCTTCATAGGTGTGTACTAGGCCAATGGCCCTGGAGCCTTTACAAGCCTAGCCCATAGAAGTGCCCTGTCATCGTGCCGCCCAATGTTAGTTCCCAGTGCCTCTATCAAGTAGAGCCACTGGAGTGATCCCCAGGGTGAACTTTCTATTACCCATTCATTCATCAAGATTTCTGTTGAAGAGGGACACCAGGTGCTCTGCTTGACATGTATGGGAAGTCTATTCCAGAGCATGGGCAGTGTCTGGGTGAGGAACCTGTCCCTCCAGCATGTTCTGTTGATTGCTTGTCTTCATAGGCTTTCTCTCTTACTAGTATTTTTTTATCCGTGCTTCTTCATCCTTTGAGTTCCCATCTCTCTGTCTGCTCAGTGCAGCCTTCTTGTCCCCAGATGAGGTGAGAGACATATGGCCCATTTTCCCTCCTAGTGGCTTGAGCAGAGTGCAACAGTGACCCATCCAAGGCTGTGGTATTTTTTTTTTTAATTTTAAAGCAATAATATGGCTGTATGTGCCCAGTAGTCTGCCACAGGGATTAGTGTGCAGTGTACATCAGTGATGATCATTCAGTCACTTACACAAAGTGACACCTCAGGACTGGCCTGTCCTGACCCTCCTTGAATCCACTGCTCCTTTGAGATCCTCACACAAAGGAGCAAGCTGACATAGTTACATCATTCATTCTTTTCCACATGCCAGTTCAGCAAGTGCCAAAGATGCTATTTGAACTCTGATCTCTGGGGGTCATTTATATTTATTTATTTTACATTTGTTTACTGGGAATGTCCGACTGGGGCAGTGGCCCTTTTTCAGCAGAGGCCCAGGGATAAAAATTCCAATACAAAAAAAACATTAAAAACTGAACAAGAAATCAATAACAATCAAAAGCTTTATTGCTGTTTGCTGTTGGTGCTAGACTCTGTGTTCTTAATCTTTATTTTCCTGCAGCTGACCATCCGCTGCCATTAGCTCCTCTCCTTGTCCACTGGGTGTACAAGATACACCTTGGCTTTCCTGGTCTCAACCTCTTCCTCCCTGCCTGGGCTGCTCAGGAGTTTGGGGATGTTGATGTAGCATTATACTGCTGTGAGTGTGACTTAACTTCCTTCTCCTTTTATCAGCCTTGCTAGTTCCATGATCACTGCACTTGGAAGTGCATCTGTGATTCCACGGATGCTTAACTACCCAGTGACTTTAGAAGCTCACTGTTCATGCAGCATTGAGCTGGCCAAGTTTGTATGCTGCATATTGCAGTCAGCATAGGTTGTCTCTCTTCCCCTGGGATGTGTGAGCCCAGATCAGCCACTTACTACCATTATCTCTTTGACCATTCCAGTGGTCATTCCACTTATCAAATAGATGTCATCTGAGGAGCAGTAATGGCTTTATCCCTTTATTGTACCCATGGCCGGCCTTAGGCATAGGCGAACTAGGCGACCGCCTAGGGCGCCGTACAGGCCGGCCTCAAAAGGGCGCAATTCTGCTGTGAAGTAACGCTAACCGGGAAAGCTGAAAAGACAACAACAAATTTATTTTTCAAATGTCAGTCACCGACGCCCATACAGGCTAGAAATGCACCCTCCCCCACTTCAACTTAAGCACGAACCTGTTTTCCATCCTTTCCACAGTAGCACAGACAGCCCCCACCCTAAGTATATGCTTAAACTTAATGTGATGTGAGTGGCCGCATCGGCCTATCAGTGATGATTTCGCACCACTGACATCACTGCCACTAAGCCATTTGAGCAGCCAATGAGCATATATAAAGAGCTACCTCTTCCTACCTCTTGTTCCTTCCTTCATTGGGAGTCGGGTGTACCTATTGGTTAGGCAATTGCAGTTCTCAGAATATGTGGACATGAGTCAGCGTTGTTCTTCCACGTGGAGTACTACAAACCGAACGGAGCGTGTTTTTGGCATTTTATGTTTTTGTACAACTTTTACACCGGAGGCTAGGAGGTAAGTGACTCGAGAGATGGGGTCCGGGGGTTATTGATGAAATGTAATTTTTTATAGTGTGTGTGTGTGTGTGTGTGTGTGTGTGTGTGTGTGTGTGTTTATTTCTGAGATGTGAAGGAATAGTGTGTGTGTTTATATTTCTGAGATGTGATTTGAAAGAAGCACAGTAGCACCGGGACGCGTTTATTAGAAGAACGAAGCAAGCAGACAAGCTTTTTGTGTAGTGTGTGTTTGAAATGGAAGGGAAATTCAGTCCTTGTTTTATTTTTTAAATACATTTTACTTTTGTGCTTAGAATCAAGCATGGCTTTGTGTTTGGGGATTGCTTTGGGTGTGCGCTTTTGGGGTGGGTTTCTCTATGCTTTGGTTTGTTTGTGGAGCGTGTGAACTTTTACTTTAGTTTTTAATTTTAGTAGATTTGATAACATATCATGGATGTATATAAGCCTGTAGTCACATAACAAGAATGTGGGCGCTTTTGGGGTGGGTTTCTCTGTGCTTTGGTTTGCTTGTGGAGCATGTGAACTTTTACTTTAGTTTTTAATTTTAGTAGATTTGATTACCTTGTGTGGTAGAATTTTGCCATCCAGTTCATTAAAGTCTACAGATTTTGCATTGCATCTTTGATAATGTGCTTGTATGTTTCTATCATTTTTGATATTTTGTTTTTTAAAAATATATTTGCGAGTAGCATCTACATTTGTACTGGAAGCACAGAGAATTGTGTTAGACAGCATTCATATTTTATGCTAATTAAATGTCCATATTTTATCTTCTTTTCAAGGACTTTTGCTCCTGTTTTCAATGTCTGCATGATGAGAGATATGTCAGTTAGTTATATGTACTTGAGGTTAGAATAATAATTTAATTTTGCATTTGGCCCACTTAAGAGGAAGCATCATATATGCATGATAAAAATCCTCTTGAATTGTGCCTTATTATTAAAGCAGATGACTGCCATAACAAAATCACCATCTTCTCTGTGAAGAAACCCTTCCTTCTTGCTCGCTTAAATTACTGGTGCTGCTCTGTCCACCTCTATCCATGGCTTCCAGGGTCAGCAGTGTGTTACAAATTTCTCTGTGGCTACTCCTGCAACTCTCCCAAGGAAATGCACAAGATAATAAAAGTTTAATCTCTTCCTCTAGACAGTGATGAATTAATTAATCAATTCAAAATTTAGTAAAAGCTGAAACACATCATTATGAAGAGAACTATATGCTAGGCATAGTTTACTTTGAAGCATATTTTCATAATTTTATAATTTATGATTCCTGCATAAGGGTTAGATAACCATTAATATGGAGATTACAACTTTCCCATACCTTTCAACCTGCAGACATTGAAAATCAGAGAATCATAGAAAATCAGTTTTGTGTAGTGTGTGTTTATATTTCATTCAGGTAGCCATCAGGATTCATTTTTGGCTTTAACACCCCCCCGGTGACTGATATGAGCACTCTGATACAGGGCCATGCCATATCTGTGTGCATGTTTCTAAACGTGACCAAACAGTTTAGCATAACAAAGATAAGCTCATGTTTCCCAACCCACATGTATATGCTGCATACCTCTCAGTCCAGCAGGTCAGACTGCTTTCATCTCACCAGGTTGGTGATTTGCTGTCACCCTGCCCTGTTGGCTTCTGTTATCTGGGTTGTCTGCTCATCCTAGGAAATTTGTTTTCACTGTCAGGACTTCAGCAATATTCAATGAAGAATTTGCAGTCCTATGTAGTGGTTATTTTTTCTTTAGTCTGAAAAATTAGCATTTTGAATACTGTGTATTTCAGAAAATTTGATGTCAGCATAGCAAAGAGCTTTTAGAAAAGGTTTTCTGTCATGCTGTGAGACTGTGAAGTCTTTTTAAGGCTTAATGCCCACATGATCCTAAACCCAGAATTAATGCATATAATCTTTAATGGTTATTTTCATTCAAGCAGTGGATCATAATCCATTTTAATTAGTCAAACATTGAGAGGCTGAAAGTAGAATGATTCTATTATTGACTGGTAACCAGTTCAAATTGCGTTCCCTGTTCTTCTACTGGGATAAAATGGCAGATTTTGATTAAAGTTGTCTGCAGCGAATGAGTGTTACATGAGTGCACTGATTACTTAAGCCAAGAGATGAAATTATGTTGTGTTGTGGTTGCTTTAGCGTTTGCCATTTGGAATTGCCTTAAAGTGCATTTTATGACTTCTGGTATTTGTGACACTCCTGACTTCTGCTGGTTTGTTTGTTTATTTTTAGTTTGACAGTATCTGAAGTACAAGCAATTATTAGTCAACCTTAATCTTGAACAAAAATCCTTCTTTTCCACCTAAAGTGGTCCCAGAGTTTTCTTAGAGAGAGCACCCATCTCCCTGTTTTATTTCAATATCCAAAAATAAAGGAGAATATAATATAACTATTGCATTTAAACATGGGAAGAACTGGAGTGTTTTGTGGGAATGACCCTTCTGTGGGTGTGGCTCAAATAGGGGTGTTCCTTGTGTTCAGTGTGGGTGGGGCTTAAGGGGCGCCAGAGCAGTGCTTTGCCTAGGGCGCTGTTTCAGCTAAGGCCGGCCCTGATTGTACCATGAGGCCATGCACTCTTTTCTCAGTTTTGGTGCCATGTTGGAGGGATGATATTCTGTGTGAAGGTCCCCAGACATGTTATCTAATGTTTAGTCATCTTAGCAGTATTGTGAATTAACCTGTTACCAGGGAAAAACTTTATGACATGAAAGTAGATTGAACTGTCACTAAAATGTTCAATGGACTTGTTTAACATTCGGTTGGCCACCAGCACAATTTGGTAAGTTAATCTTTTATCTGGAAAAGGTCGTAATGGCAGGGAAAAAATGTTGCCACAGACTTACTGCATTATATACTTTTTATCACTCCCTAAGGCAGAAATATCTGACTAAATGCTGGGCCTAGTTTTACTCATACCTACTGTACTGTATCTTTTCACAGAGAGCTAAAGCTTATCTGGATATACAGCTACATACGTTCATCAGCTCTAGTTCCAATGAAAGTGGATTCAGTGATTAATCAGCAGTGTTGACTACAGCCAGAAAAGGAAGCACCTTTGCAGGGGTACCTCCCCAATACACATACTCTGTAACTCACAAAGCTCTGTATTTCGAAATGTCATCACTTTGCTTTTGTACATTTTTTTGGAGGGGCTGTAGAAACTTACTATTCCTACACTTCCATTATCCTACTAACTTCCCTATACATTTTCTGATGAAACATAGGAGTTGTCAAAATCAGGTCAGTGGTTCCTGTTTTACCAGAACTCTACACAACAGTTAAGAAGACTCCCACTTATATTTGTTCCATTTAAAGCTAGGGAAGGTAGTAGAGATTGCCATGATGACTTTTTCTGTATTTGGCTTTCCATGCTGTGACTTTGTTTCTTTTGTCTTTCATAAATATAAACCAGCATGGCATACAGTCTGGATTTCAAGACTGGCATTTTCATCTCCAGGGAGTGAATTACATATGCATGCATTGTATAAGCAGCCATTCCTAGCCTCCCCCCTGGCTGCAGCTCTTTTTTGCCTATCGGAGAAAAAGTTGAACCAGCAGACTGTAAAATGTCAATGAGTGAGCTATATAACCCAACCAAATATTTTGAATACGGGCAAATTTTGCCTACTGTTAGGGTGAGTACCTCACATAGTTGTATTTTTATCTAAATCAAAAACTGAGGGAGAACATATTTTCCAGTGTACATCTGTTTGTATTTGTATGCATATGTTCATGCAGATATTTGAGTGAATGTTGTCCCAGTAATTACACCTCTGCACTGGGTGAAGTCTGCTTTATTAAGAAGGGGTGTGGGCAGCACAGCAGAGCAGTGGTTAGTGTTGTTGCCTCACAGCAAGAGCTTCCCAGTGAGATTCTTAGCTGAGGTGTCTTCTGCATGTCTCCCCTGTGTTTGCATGGGTCTCCTCCTGGTGCTCCTATTTCCTCCCACATTCCAAAGACATGTAGGTGGATTGGACACTCTAAATTGGCCATAGGTGTGTGTGTGTGCCTCTGTGTCTGTGTGGTGTGGAAGAATATAGCAATAACCCACGCCTGGGTGTGGGTAATGCTGGATTTACCCATGGTTGGCGTGGTTTGGTCAGGAGGGTGAAGCCCGAGTGGCCAAACAAAGCCAACCGTGGGTAAATCCAGCATTACCCACACCCAGAAGTGGGTTATTGCTATTATACAATGACATTATTTAAGAAAAAAAATATATATTTTCTTAAATAATGGCATTGTATAATGCCTCCTTGCTGCCCTTCCGCAGCTGTCTCGTATTCTGCGGCAGTTCTGATGTACTGTGCATGCGTATGCCTATGCAGTACATCAGAATTGTGGGCAAAAGCAACGGAGAAAGCAAGATCTGAAGTCAAAGAAATGGACAAAACTACTGGACAGCATCAGATATTAATTGGTCACATTTTCTGAATATCATTATGCTAAATCACATGCATACTTAAACTGCAGATGGCAGTTTAGGATTTGGCAGTTACACCTCAGTCTGGGTTTAGACAACATCTGAAGGGGTACTCAGTATATGTGATATAATGGAAATTGTCATTAAAAGATGGTATGAGTTGTTTTAATGTATTTGAAGGACTTTGGAATCTGTTAATGAGCTGACCCTCTTGTATGGTTTTAAGAACTTTCTTGATGTCTCACAGTAGCAGCACAAAATCCAAAAGACAGAGTAACGCCAAAGTTCATACACAAAATATAGCAAATACGAATTAACTCAGCAAGTTATAAATAAAATAAGTAGTTTAATGCAGATATAACAACAAAGCTTTTGGGAAAACAACCCTTCCTCAGTGTTAATTCACAATTACCTTACCCTTAAATACATTTTCAGAATAACACATCCAATAATGACTCATAATACGAGTGTGCATTATCCAAAGTTCATGTCAAAATATGTAGCTGCAACTTCTAAATATAAACTAATGTAGAATGTAATTAGGAAAAGTGAAGGTAACTGTGAATGTCTGTTATACATCTGAAAAGAGATTTAGAGCCATGCATGCATGTTGAGTGCTGCCTTTTCACAGATAAACACTGTGGATGAATATGTAGAGACAAAGTATGGATTATTCTTTAAAGCTCTAAATGTTAACATGGTGAAAAAATGTTCAGTTTCTATTTGAATTAACTGTGGTATAGTTTTAACATGACCCCTCTACTTGGAGCAGAGTTTGAATTATTACTGCAGAGAACTGAGCACTCCTCGAGGCATTCTGTCCTGGGGGTGGGGGGTAACTTAGATTTACACCATTAACAGCAGTATGAAATTGTCATTAGCAAAGTGGAACAACAGCATTATATCCTTTTGAGGTTACTTGCACTAGCAGCATCATTATTGTACTTTCAGATGCTACTTCTGTTGAAAAGATCTGGAATAAGTTTGGTGTGACAGCAGATTAATTGTTGAGAGTGGAATGTTTTTATGCAGGAAGAACAGAGATGCAGCTGTTAGCATTGCTGCCCTACAGCACTCTGTGCTCATTTTCTATATCTTCCGTGAAGTTTGCATAGATTTTACCAAGGGGATCTGACTTTCTCGCACATTACATAAATATGGGTAGGTGTATTGTTTGTGGTAAAAATTTGCCCTTAATTATACATGCCCTGCAGCAGACTGGCAGTCCTGTTAAGGGCTTGTTTTTGCCTTACACCCTTTACTTGCTATAGTAGTATGTACTGTGTGCGACACAGAATTGGATAAAGGAGCTATTATCGATGGATGATTGGATGGACTGAAGAAATGCGCTGATGGAATAAATGTGACCAGCTCCCATGGCCACTGGAAGTTGTCATATTTATCTTGTTTCAGAACCTGTTAGTCCAGTACAGGCATCAGCATACTGTAGATAATTTAATACTTTTAATTATAACAGTTTTCTTTTCATTTTGCAGACATGGACAACATTTACTATTGCTACTTTCAGGCAGAAGAAATGCTTGGAAGGTAAGTCAGTGAACCCTTTTTTTCCACATATTTTATCAGTAAAATTCATATTGTAAAGTAAATTTCATAACTATATGTTTAACATATACAGATTACTATTGTTTAAGAGCAGTTCATAATAGTAACCAAACAAATATTTACTACCTTTGTGAACATATGTGTTCATGTGCTATCTAAATTAATTACATAAGCAATGTTTCTGGCTGTTCAGGGGCATGACTGGCCTGAAATTGAGACTGATATAGCTGATTGTATAGTAAATGTTAATCAGATGTGGAAATGCAGGGGCCATTTTGGGACCAGAGGACTTGAGAGAGGTGCAGACATAACTCATACAATTTATCCTCTTAGATATGTGTTGGGGGCAGCATTTATGATGGAACTGCCTTCTGCTCCATCCATCCCTTTGAGTTTTCAGTAGAGTATTCCGTCTCATAGAGGAATTAATATTGTGGCCTTGTACTTCTTTTACTGTGTTTTACATACCCCCATAAGTGAGAGATGGCCCAGTATAATCAACTGCTTGTGGTCATTTTGAAGTAGAACAAATTTAATATCCAGATGTACTGCATACCCATCCCTGGCTTTGCATTGGGTTAGGGAGTATTGTGGTGGTGGATCAGACTTTTTGGAAGAATGTAATAAATCCACTTGGCTGATTATATCAAAACAGCTTCACAGAGGAGGAAGGACATTTAACCCCTCTAGTTCTACTTCATAGTTTATTAGCTGCACAGGCATAATAAGTCATTAATAGTGCAAAATCCTAAATACCATATTCATATTTTCTCTACCATAAATATGTCCAGTTCAGTTTTAAAATTGTCCATGTTCTTTGACTTCCTAATCATGGATGACAGCTAATTCCAGTACCTAGGTGTTGTCTGAGTTAGGTACCTGTCTCATTTGTTAGCTCTGTTATACTTAACTTGTGATACTGTTTCTTTTTCATTTGTGCTACCATTTGATGTGATGATTGTTAGGTCTATGATTTTCTTAAAGTCATCATTCACAATTAATTTTATAACTAGACAAAGCCTTCCTCTTGGCAACCTATAAAAGATGATATATACATTAAGAATGGTTTAGTCAGAGTGTGCAAGGTTTGCAATACCATTCACCCTTTTAGTATATTGCTTCTGAATTTATTCCCATAAACCAATATCAGCCACTGCAAGCTGACAAAAAAGGTATATTCAATGACTGATTTGTTTTACAATAGTTCCAAACTCTCTAATCTCCTCAGTACTTTAATATTAAGCCTGCCTGACACATTACTGTCACCTTTATTTTCATAACATGATTTTTTTGTAGATAAACCTGGTTCTGTTGTAATTTTTTATATAGGTAACACCTTCAAGGTAATGTCTGTTCATTTGGATTTCTATACTGCTGGATGCACTATACAGTAAAACTTTACTTTTGCCTATGTTCAATTGTAAATCCATTCCTAAGATTCATGCTTCAACAATACTCAGATATTTATCAGAATTATTGTTAATTGCTGTGCTAGTTTTGCAATCATCAGCATACTTTGAACCCCAGAATTTATTTGAAGTCATCATATTGGAAAATACAATATTATTTAGAAGTAGGACATCAACCTTTGAGAAAGCGTGGTATTTATTACTTTTCCAGGGTGAATATTCTGCCTCTAATACTACATAAGCACAGTTTGTCTGTCCAAAAGCTGTGAAGTGAAACTACTGGGTCAGTTGTCCTCCTTCCTCTATCTTACCAGTACTGTGTCCACTTTACTATGTAGTGATTTATGCTTTTTTGACACTTACAGTCTGGAATCTTGCTGTGCAACTGTCAGTCAAAGGTTTTAGATATATCTAAGTAAATTATTATGCACTACTTTTGATTTAGCAGTGAGAAGAGTTTCTCGTAAATCTTGTATGAGATGATAAAGTTGAACATCTTTTAGTGAAGCCATGTTGCATAGTGTCTAAGTGAGATCCGTAGATTTACCATATCTTATTAGTACTTTATATGTCTTAAAAAATATTGCTAATGTTAGATGCTAAACTTATTGGTCTATAGCTTGACATATCATCTTTATTAACAGTATAACGGGTTACGTGTAGCCCAAAATGATGGATAAGTAGTTTACTACTTTCACTACACAAATGGGACAAATTACTTGCTCTGGTTTCATCTTCAGACTACTTACTCCCTCTTTTACTCCTTGTCTGCAGTATCCTGCAGCTTATACACTAAAATGTTAACTTTGTAAATAGAACTCTACTTAGTCCTTTCTGTCCTTGTATACTGCTCACTACATTTTTTCCTCTTCTCTTTCTCAGCATCTTTTTCCCAGTTTAAGAAATATAGTTGATTACTAACGCATGAAACATTCTTACCTTATTGTCAAAGCTTACAGATTTTTTTTTCACAAAGCTGTTACTTTGCCAGTTCATTGGGCAGGCTCACTCTGTTCACCCTTGCTACACTCTGACTCACTTTGCCCCCCTGCCCTACCACAATTGCCACCCACCCTTATACTGTACATTTAAACTGTTCAAACTCTACCGATATACTTCTCCTGCCCTGTCTCCACATCAAACCAATCAAAGCAACCTAGTAGCAGTTTCTTTAACAATTAACATCTCCTACTGATTCACTTAAAGTGCTACAACTCAGCATGTCCTTTTTAGATGTTTTACTGATGTAGCTACAATCATTCTTTCCCTGCTAACATTTTACAGTGCATACTGCCATCTGCAGTAAAATCTGTTGTGCATATCATACAAAATGATTCTTACACAAAGCCTACTAGGGTGCCTTCATATCTTATTTGGTATTACTATATCTCCCCACTAAAAATAATTAATACACGTACAACTCCTGCAAATACACACTCCCTACGCCAACATTTATCCAGTCTATCACTCACTGAAGCATCCACATTACTCCAACAAATGTTGGATTTTTTCAATTACAGATGCCTTAAATCTAAACATGTTAGCATAAGAACTCCAATAAAACTAAAACACAAATGTATTTGTCTACAAACAGTCCTTCATATAATTTTTCACCCAAAAAATCATTGAAGACATTCACCCAAACCTTGACCCCCACATAATATAAAATGATGCTAACAGCTCAGTACTAAACCTACCATGTATTTTCTCCTCTCCCATCTCTTAATTCTAGCTTCCTCCTCTTAAATATCACTCTTGGAAGCATGTGCAAAAAAATTCAATGCACACGTGCTTGTATTGCCACATATTCCCCAGACATAGTCATAGCTAGAGAAACATAATTGAGAAATCACATGACAATGAAATTACTCCACTTGGTTACAGTATCATTAGGCTTGACATGAAAAACACATTGGCAGGTGGTATTACTATCCTTTACAAGAATAACATAAACATAGCCCCATACCCACAAGAGGTACCACAATTTAGTAACACAGAACAGATATCACATCTCAAAAATCACTTTGCTTATTTGCCATATATATCCCACCAGGTAATAACATTACCACTGCAGAAAATATTTTCTACTAGATATCACAACTTATTCAGCATGAAACAATAATACTGGGAGATCTAAATATAGACGGTCAGCTTATCAGTAGTAACACCCCAAATGATTCCATGAACCTATATGGCTTTATACAGTTAATTACATCCGTCACTAGAGTTCAAAAAAGCACTGGCAGACAGTCAACCTTAAAGATTCTTACTGAAAGATCAAACAAAATGAGGACAGCTGGTAGCCTACTCGGCAGCTTAAGTGGTCACCTGTCTACTTACACAGTCAGAATCTACAATATCCAAGATAGACTTGTAATTTGCAGCCAAGTTTTAAACTCGTCCATCTATAACAAAGACACTTTTATCCAAATGGAGAGATAAGTCAGCAAGAAAAGCAGAGTACTATTGCTGGAATTGAATTCATCATCAAAGACACCTGCTGCAGCTTGAAAGGCCCCAAAAGTTCCTCACCAAAAGGATAAAGGGTCTCAAAAATATGTCTTATGCTGCCCGACTGAAAGAACTCCAGCTCTATTCAGTCTCATACCGCTTGCTCAGAGGTGACCTGTGCCTGACATATAAGGCCATGTCAAACCCAGATTTGATGAATATGCTTCACCTCAAAAAATCTAGATCCCTCAGAACCACAAGGGCGGGAGACTTAAACCTTGACACGGTTATAAATAGAACGTGCTGGAGGGACAGATTCATCACCCAGAGACTCCCTATGCTGTGGAACAAAATCCCGGTACATGTGAGGCAGAGCACCTCTCTGGTCTTGTTCAAGAGGAATCTTGACCAATGGATGGGAGATTGCAGATATACCCCAGGGATTACTTCAGCGTCACTGCTTGACAGAGGCACAGCAAAATGATAGGCATAGTTTTTATTCAAACTAAAGGGGTGGCGAAAGCCACATAACTATGGGCTAGGCTTATAAATGCCCTTGGGCAGATAGCCTAGTATGAACCTATGAACCTATGAACCTATAAGTTTCATTGAGTACCTTCACAAGGTGGACCCCGTTTTTCACAAAATCTCACCAAGACTACACTGATGTATAGACTGTATTTTATATAGCATACATCATGGACAGAAGTAGGTTAAAAATAAAAAAAGGTAACTGGGTGCATAAGACCCAGGATAAAAAGTGCCCAATCCTGGTTGGCGCACTGGTGCCAGGACTGGAAAAAATGACAGCATAGAATCCTCAAGACATGGAAACATTCTTACAATGGGGCAAGGCCAGGCCCAGGGGGAGGATGGCCCCACTGTTGCAGAAAGAAGCAGTCCACAAAAATCACAAAAACTGATGGGTCAGAAAAGAACCATAAAGGCAGTAAAGTGGACTATTGATAAGAAAAAAATTATGTGTTACTATTGTGCAAGAAGCCCAGAATTTCCAGACAGAAGATGTACAAAAAGATTGAGAATTAGAGGAAAGAAAAATACTTCCACAAGAAAAACTGTCAGAAGCTTCAAGTACATATTTCTGTTCATTAATACAACAGATTTATGAAAAGCATTATATAGACCAAGAAACAAAAAAGTGACAGAGGAAGTGCAGAAATATAAATTACAAAATCTAGAGACCTTTGAAAGGTATATAAAAGAAATATGGACATGGAAAAGAGAGAGAGAGATGTGATATAGTGCAATATTTATGCAAAGGAGAAAGCTAAATTAATCAACACAAAAAAGGCAGCCCCAAAGATATTTGAAGAGAAATATAGGCAAATGCATCCAGACATGGAAAAATTCACAGTAAAAAATAAATAAGATCACAAAGAGGGAAAGTAGAACAAAAGATTAGTAAAGTAAAAGTTAAAAAAATAGATGAAATTGTGGAATGCTTGTAAAGTGAATGATTTAGTGCAGAAAGTCTAACACAGGTTACATCACAGCAGGTGAAACAACAAGTCCACAAAGTAAGGAGAAAAGGGAGGAGCAGGAGAAATCTGAAGAAGAAATATGGAATGGGAAAGAAAAAGAGATTTAATGTGGTGCAATATTTATGTAAAGGAGAAAGCAAAAGTAATCAATACCAAAAGAGCAGCACCAAAGATACTTGAAGAGAAATACTGGCAAAGGCATCCGAACATGGAAAATTTTACACTACAAAAAATAAGAAAACAGAGGAAAAGTAGAAAACAGGATTAGTAATGGAGAAGTTAAAGAAATCGAAACTGAGTTTATGGATTGCCTACAAAGTGAAGGATTTAGTGTAGAAAATCTAACTCCGATAATATCACAGCAGGGTAGAGCAGTGGATCCCCAAATTAAGGAGAATCCAGTGGAGCAGGAAACATCTGATCAGTTGCCATGTGAAGATACTTTGTAGTCTTTCATAGGAAACCAGTACAAACAGTTGAAGTTGCACAGCAAGCGAAGGAACAGGAAACTGTGGCCACTCTGACGCAGTCAGTGTTGTGGAATGATAGGCCATTGAGCTCTCATGTGAAAGAGCAATGGATGACACAGGATGAAACTGAAGAATGTGGTACAAAACTTTCCATAGAATGGCTGCAGAAATTGGAGAACAAAGAATGTGCCCTCAAGTTTAGAAGAAATTTACTGAAGAGAAGAGTTGCTTGATTTAATAAAAATGGACAGACATTAAGATCAATAAAAGAAATAGACTATAGAAAATCAGTATTTATATGTGCATTCCAAATAAACACTAGAGTGGTTAACAATAGGAAAAACACTACTCCTACTTAAGAGTGAACCTGCAAGCTATCCTAAAAACTGTAGAACAATAACTTGCCTTCTGACGATGTATAAACTATACACTGGAATTGATGCCGACCACAGTTGGTAGTCATTTAGAAGAAAACTCAATCGGGGAATTGGAACAAAAGGGTAATAAAAGAAAGTCATATGGAACTAAAGGATCATTTGCTATTAAGTAAAGTCATAATGGAGAACTGTAAAAAGGGGAAGAACACTAGTATGGCATGGATAGACTACAAAAAAATCATTTCACAGTATCCCATATTCATGGATGAATGCTTAAAATGTATAAGATAAACCCTACACTAATCTGTTACATTACAGTGACCATGAAACAGTGACGGACCAGTTTGCAGTTAAGCCATGATAAAGGACAAATTATTACTCCATGGATAAAAATTCAGACGGGAGTATTCCAAAGTGACTTTATGCTCATTCGTCTTGCCCTTAATTCATTAAGCTGTCTGCTTAACAGATCAGTTCATGGTTACAATTTGGCTCCCAGAAAACAAAGTGTAAAGACGTCTCATCTTCTTTTTGTAGATTTAAAACTGTAGAGTTCATCAGATGAGGAACGGAGAGCACAACTGCTAGTCGTCAAAACATTTTCAGATGATGTAAGAATTTCATTTGGTCTTGATAAATGTGAAAAGCAACCTTTAAAGCAGGAAAGCTGCAGCACCACGAAAACATAAATTTTGGACTGGAATGTGATATATAAAAGAACATGAGCAAGAGGACTGTATAAATATTTGAGAATTGATGAAGGATCAACAATAAAACATGAACAAATATGAATAAAATTTAGTAAGGAATATTTTAGACGCTTAAAGTTAACTGAAAACAGTATTAACTTCTAGGAACAAAGATCCAAGCCATAAACCAATTTGCTCTTCCTGTCCTAACTTACAGTTTTGGAGTGCTTGACTGTCCCCAAAATATGTTGGATAGGTTGGACAAGAAAACAAGAAGGATGCTTCATGCTCATCAAATGATTTATAAAAATTAGTACATACCAAGGTTTAGGCTTCCTCAAAATTGATTACATGTATAGATCTGCAATTGTGGAACTACATAAATATTTGCTAACCTTACAAGACCTAAATGTAGTGAAAGTTTTGAAACATGAGGAGAATAAGTCTAAGATGACTTCCCTGCTTAGCTTAGCAGATGCATATTGGTGTCAAGAGAGAATGGAAACCGAGCCAATAGATAAAAATCAGTCAGCAAATGAATGTGCCAAAAAACAAAAAGAATTTAAGGTGAAAGATCAGATGAGAAGGCAAGAAATGTGGAAAATGCATAAATATAGTTGCAAGTATAGAAAACTCTTGGAACAACCTCATTTTGATCAGGATCGAACGCAGGAATAGTTAAGGAGAGGTGAATTTAAACCAAAAGATGAAAGGTTAATATTGGTAGCCCAAAATAGTGGACTACGTACATATTGGTTTACAAAGTCCATTGAACATGTGGGAGAAACCGACAATGTACATTTTGTAAAACAGAATTGGAAACAGTCACACATATCTTGTTGCTGGTTTTGGTATACTAATGGCAGGACTGTATACTGAAAGGAATAATAATGCGACAAGACTGTTGCACTGGGGATTGTTCAAAGATAATATTGAAGTAGCTGAAAAACACTGAAAACATGAGCCACAAGGCATCATAGAAAATGTTGAAGTTTATTACATGGGATCATCCATTACCAATAGTTCAAAAAATAGATTTAAGAAAAACAGATATAGTAGTCCATGAAAAGAAGACAAAAGTGGCATTGAACATTGAAATTGCTACGCCCAGTGACTACACTGTCTTATGCACAGAGAGAGAGAGAGAGACAGTCACAAAATACCAGGATTTGCAGGCAGACATGAAAGTAATTTGGAGTAGTAGAAGCAACAGGTCTTATAGAAAAGAATTTACAATCATAGTTAGATATGTTACCGACACATGCAACTCCTTACAAACTGCAGAATGAGTTATTACTGGGCACATTGCGTGTGCTGCTAAGAGCACTTCTACTTAACATCAAAGATTGAATGAATACTAATTTCATGAACTTTAATCATGCTTTGACTTGGGAATGGGGTCCATTCCCGTCATGATATTAGAAACCCAAAAGACTTGGAGAAATTAAAAAAGTCAGAATCTACAATATCCAAGATAAAGTTATAATTTACAGCCAATTTTGTAACTCATCCATCTTTAACAAAGACACTTTTATCAAAACTTTAACAGAATGTAACTGTAAAAGACTAAAATCTATGGTTCTAGACTCTGCAGTCACACACTTGATTTGAGATATCCCTGTTCTTAATAACCTTGCCCCAGTACGTATCAAGAGTCAAATCCAACCCTGCACCATGGTTAACAAAAGAAACCAAGCCATTATCAATATAATGTGACAAAGCCTGGAAAGAATGGCATAAAACTGGGACACAAAATATGTAACAATTTAGGCACGTAAGGAATAGACAAAATATATCAAATGTTACAAGCAGACCTATTCTACCAACCTCCAAAGTAAACCTCAAAGTTACCTGAAACTTTTCTGGTCATCCATACACTTTTACATCCAGGCCAAAATACCACCCCCTCTCCTACATCCAGCAGTACTACTGTCTCATTTTCCACACAGTTTAACACCTATTTCATATAGGCAATAATGTCCCTCACAAACATTAATACTTCAGCTACCCTTTCAGTGTATGCTTCCTGTTCTAAATATCAACTATTTGACTACAGCCTACTTCCTACTGCCACCTATCACCCTAGCTGATGACCAAATTCCCCCTGACTACCTAAAACTGTTTGTAGATGCAATTGTTTTTCCAGTTTCTATACTGATAAATAGCTATATAACTGAATATATATATCCAGTCCATATGGAAAACATCCTTTGTCATACCTTTAGACAAAGCTGGAGCATGAGCAGAGTTCAGTAACTATAGACCCATTGTAATCCTCTCCTTTTGATCAAAAATACTTGAAAAATTTGTGCATGCTCCTCTTATACATCACCTTAATTCAAATCATCTCCAAAACACATTATGGTTTCTGACCCCATCACAGTATAACCACCACTGTCCTTCACTTCACCATCACTGTAAACCAACATAGGTAAAATGGTAAATAAACTAGTGTCATCTGTATTCCTAGACTTCTCCAAAGCCTTTGCCACTGTCTTACACCAAAATTTACTCGCCAACCTCTTCCGTAGGTCTCTCTCAATCCTCCATTACACAAGTCTTTAGTTACCTCTTTGGAAGCAACAGTCAAATGACAAAAGGACCTCTCATCTTTCTCCCAGTTACCATAGGGCTCTATACCAGAATGCCTTCCCTTTAATACTTTTATAAACAAGCTTCACTTCCATAGAACAAGCAAATATAGTGCAATATGCAGATGATTCATTTTTAATAGGTAAAGCCCTCATAGTATCCAAACTCCAGAAAATCACTCGGATTTCATTCTTTTCTGTCCTTTCTTTAGACTTGAAACTCCTCCTCAATTCCAATAAACCAAAACCAATGCTTTTCACCCCCAAAACATTTATCTCAATCAAAAACAATTATTCTTGGTTACATTTGCAAACAGTATTATAATCCGCATAGTAAATTATTGGTCGTTGTAATAGATAACAATCGTAAATTTGATTTACATATTCTTCAAAACCATTATAATGATACACTAGAAACTAGGCTCCTTTTTACAGAGCCAAACAGTACCTTGCAGACACAGGAAGAAAAACCCTAGCCTCAACCTGTTTACTTTCATACTTTATCCATCCCTGCTAGCCAAAGTTCTGTACCCAAATCCAAGCTAGCCTCTTGTTATAACAAGGTATGCAAATTTTCTAACAGCATTACAAATAGAACCCATCATTGCCAAACCTTAAAATGGCTAAAATGCATTGAACCTAACATCTACCTAACATACTGTCAGCTGGTTACTGCATACAAATATGTATACTATCCTGAATAATGCCCTGCAATAAAAACATACTATTGCCCTACTCCTTCAAAAGAGACCTTTGTTCTGGTGAAAAATTTCTGCCAAGGACTAGCAAGGCAAATAATTCATCAGGGAGTCTCAACATATTCCTATGATGTCCTCAAACTTTTAACCAGACTGAGTTTTTTTTTTTTTTTTGAAAGCACGAATGTCTTATCAGATGCCAGACATTTTTTTCATCCTGTACTTGAAACAACACAACTTCTTAAGTACTACTCTACTTCCGTCTGTTTCTCCAACCTTCCCCATCGACCCCCCCCCCATGTATCTCCTCATATACCCAAGTTATAAACCATTCAGATACTCCCAGTAAGAAGTAGTAGTTTAGTTACGACTAACCTTGTATCTTGCTCTCTTATTCCTATTCTAATGCCACTGTCCTCCTTCACATTACTTGCATCTCCCCTCCTATATAATATTCTAACTTGCGTCTCACTTTTCCTCTTCAGTATATCTGCACAACTCTTTAGCAGCCTTTCTGTACACAAATCTGAGAACACTAATTTCTTTAAAACAATATTATCCTCCTGTTGTAAAAATACATTTATTTACTGCAAGATTTTAGTGCTGCATCAAAATTTGATAGATTCAATAACTTTTATATTGTATGTAGCCTTGCCTTTACAAGACGGGTTTATACAGTGAATACTGTTTTCTGAGAACGGTAACTGTTAATATGAATGTACTGTTGTGGAGCTTTTTTTGGCCCTCCACTGAAAATGGGTTCTGCCCATTTGGACTTTATCTGTGAAAAAGACAGATGGATGATAACTTGTTTAGTAATGCAGCCAAGCATATGCCTTGTAGTGCACAAATCAACTACATTGCATTTGCTTAGCTTATTAATGTCAAAGTGCTGATTGCACTGTGGTGGTACACCTATATCTCTACTTCTGTGAGCTGCCCTGTCCTTTTCAAACCAGTAGTACTTGAAAGGGACACCACACACGGTGTTTCTGTCTAATTGTAACTTATTTGTTTCAGTGGAATGACAGCTACTGTAGCCCTGTAGAATATTCTTTTCTGCCTGGGAAATCCCTTTCAGCCCCCCATTCCTCTTCAAGAGTCTAGTAGTAGGGTGTAGGCTAACTTGTTGGTCCTGGGGTGTGGCCTGCCATCTAACTTTGGGAGAATCTCCTCTGCGGTTTCTCTGCGCCCACTATTGCTGAGGGGAAGTATTCTCGTCTTCTCTTTGCCTATTTCCCTTGACTGTATTGTGATAATGTATTAGTGACAGTTTGTGCTAAAATTGCTTTGGAACTCTACTAGGTGTCACTCATTTGGCAAGCCAGAGCCATTTCCCTCCCCTTCAGTATGGGTGAGCTGGTAGCAAGCTGTCACTCCCATCCTTCCTTGCCAGCTCTGTAACTTAATCTGGTTACTTAATTTGTGGTAATCAGTGCTAATGTAAGAAAATTATTTCAGTTGAATAAGTAATTGCAAAACTCTGCTTATTTTTGTTCAACTAAAAAGATTTTTTCATATTTAATATTCCATCCGACTCCCAAGTCTAGGCAGTTATGATCTAGCCTGCTGACAGGAATGTCACAATTATCTGACTGCTGGTGACTAATGAGTTAGTGGCAGAAGGGGACAATGTACCTTATAAGTACATTAACATTCTGTCTCGCCTCAATGTATACCTTCACCTTTTTTCACTTATGTCCTTTGAATGGAATCTGTGATTTTTTTTTCTACCATCCATTCTGGAAGTCCTTTCTTGGGGTTCATAATCCTGCCTTTAAAGAAAACAGTACTTTTAAAGCTGCAAGGAGTAGTTATTCCCTATGGTGTGCTGCTTGTGCCTCTTACACTCCACAGTCCTATTTAGAATGACCTATTGACATATTCTTGACATGCTCTTGTGCACGGATACACCAGCCTTTTGTCTGTACTGGTCCACATGAAAGAGCTGTAAGTTCCTCTAGTTTCTGGTGATATGCCTTTCCTGTTGTATCTTGGATCTTTCTGCTAGCTTTCCTTCGGAGTCTTTCCAACAGCCTAATACCCTTTTCTAGGTATGGCTTACAGGACTGCACTCAGTACTCATGCTGTAGTCTTCTAGAATTTCTTCTCCTGTGGATACACCCCAGCATTTTCAGGAGACATTGACATTTTATTTTCACCATTATGACCTTTGGGTTTTAGTAGCTGCTGCCAATATATTCCTTGGGTATCTCACCCATCTGTTCAGCGACTGCCTGTTGCAGACCTGCACCAAACAGTAATTTTCAGGAAGTTTCAAGGTAGCGGTGCCCTTTCTGAATTCTCTAACATCTTCAAATAGATGGTTAACCACAGAGATGAATCCAGTGGACACAGATTTTTTTGGATCAGTAGATAGGATATGTTGTAAGAGAAAGTTTTTATGACCCTGCACAGATGGAAATACATTGTCACTTTCCTTTGTTTAGTATTGTCACAAAGATCTTGGTGGGGGTCTTCCTGAAAATAATCAGCCAGCATCTTTGTGGTGTTAGGGTATCTGGCTTCATTTGAGGAACTTTCAGTGCTGCCTCCAGTATCTTTGGGATACAGAAATGAAGTCCTTTGATCAAGATCTTTCTTTGTTTCCCTCAATACAGGAACTTCTCTGACAGCAATAATTTCTTTCAGCATGTCTATCTTGGATTTTCATTACAAATGCGTTTGATCGTAGATGAGGTACTCGTAGGAATTTATTTCTTATCTCACCCAAAGATGCATACCAACCTGAAACAATTTGATTTTCAGGCATTCTCCAGATGTTCATAAGTAGGAACAGTGCAGGTAAACACAAGCAGTTCAACAACAACAATGTAGTACTTAAACAAGGGTGGCAACCAGTTGTACTACCTTTACCGCCTAACCTTGAATATTTGGGATGTAATTCTATCCATGAACCTTCTTTTATAGTCAGTTTACCTACCAGACATAGAAAATGTCATTGTGGGCTGTCTCATTTGAGGAGCTCACTGGATCATGAGTGGCAGCTATGTCCACAATTGTTTTAGGACACAAGTTTAGGTGTGGCGGGCAAGCAAGTAGCACTCTTTTATATGTAGGGAAAATGACCAGTTACATAGATTTTGGACAGGTCTCAAAAAGCCGTCCAAAATGTCATATTAAGCGCTAGAAGCAACAGTACCATTTAACTCCCATGGCTGTCTTGACCCCGACATGGTCCTACCTTTTACACTGCATTAACTTGGTGGCAGCAAGAGTAAATAAGCCTATCTAGTCTGTCCTTTTAAGTGTTATAGCAATTTCTTCCCCCATTTCCTATCACCCTTTATAATTTTTCTACCCATCCCATGCCATGCTTTGTTGAGTTCTTCTGTGGATTACCTCCCCACCATCTGTAGTAGTCATTTACATGGGTCCCCAATCCTCACTGTGAAAAATTATCTTAGAAGATCCAGAGAGTAGTTGGTCACTGTAATCTTTGAGGGATTTTGTCGATTCATCAACAGCACTTTTTTCAAATGCTGTCCAATTGAGAAAAGAATGAAACTAGTTTCACCATCAATGGACTTTTTTCTGTTTTTTCCACTGTTCTCCAACCTTGGTGTAGGCATATTTAAGTTCAGGGGTGTGGGGGTGTCTTCCCACAAGGCAGGTATGGGGGTCTTCCCTCTGGAAAAATACTTTCCTCTGAAGTCTGCAAAACTTGATTCACCCTTTTTCCATTGATTGGACGTCATGCAAAAGTGCTGTCAGTGGATCAACATGTACCCAAGCATTTGTATGTGCTTCCTCCTCCTCCCCCCTCTTTCCTTGTTTTTCAGAATGATATCTTCACATCTAGCTAACATGATCATGTGCACCATTATTATATCTCCTGTGTCTTTTCTGATTTCAGGTGGGAAAAGTTTCAACTTCTGTAGCTCTGGTCATCTGCTTTCCTCTTCATACCCTGGGTCATTCTGGTAGCTTTCTTCTGAATTGTTTCCAACAGTCTGATGTCCTTCTCTTATATGACCTCCAGAACTGTCCAGAACTGCAAGGCTTTGTAAAGTACAGCACCGGTAGGAGAACATCTTAGTTTCTGCAGTCTAGCCCCCCAGGATGCATTTTGTTTGTTGCTACCACTGTCATCTTACTCTGGTCCAGGAGGACCAGATCTGATGTGACTATAAACATCCAGATCTTTTTTCTCATGCCATCAGTTCTACCACTTTTCCAAGCTGATGATTTACCTGTGCATTGTTGGGGTGTAAGTCAATTACTTTGCATGTATTTTGCACTGAACCTGAACTACCACCTTTCTGCTCACTTGTTCATCTTTTACACACCGTTTACTAGTCTTTCCCTCATCCTCTGCTGCGGCATTTATTTGTAAGTAGCAAAGAGACTGATCCTGTTTTCTGTTCCCCTGGTTATCTCTGAGACAAACTTGCAACAGTACTGGACTCAGGATAGACAGATGAGGTACTGTACTAGACACTTGCGTAATTCCTGCCATCAAGCTTTGTCTTGGACATGCGCGTTTTTCTGTCGTGTCCTATATGGGACAGTCTGAGACCTCTACTGGTGCTGCACTGCCATGGTTGCCTGCCTGCAGTCAAGTCATAAAGCTGAATCAGGTTTGATTGAAAGCTCCTCCTGACAATACAGTTGTGCAGGTTGTTGCTGCTCTGAAAATTATTCTCCTATAGAAATGTTACTACTACCACTACCCTTCCATGCTTTCTTTGCTATTGTTATTAAGCTAAAATACATGTAGTCCCACAGATTTTTGTGCCCCCCCCCCCCCAAACAGAGGTACCTTTCAGTCCTGTAGCACTTTTACTCTAGCCAGTGATTTGTTGAAGATCTTTCTGTCTACCAGCACACAGGGCAGACGTGTAAGATTTTGGGAAGTAACCCATGTTGACCCTTGTGCTTTACTGTCTCTAAATGCATACAGTTCTCTTTGAACCTCCTATTTCTGTTCTTGTATTTGTCCACTGTTTTCCTCTGCCTCCTTCCCAGTGTGGCATCTTTTCTTTGTTTTCCTTTGTGAAGACCTAAGCAAGGTACTCTTCAATATCTATGTTTTTAGCAGTCTTCTGTAATCTCCCTCCTATCTTTGCAAAGCTGGTCTGATTCTATCCCTCCTTTCTTTTTTCTACTATATATTCCTTCTAACTCCCTTTAACCTTTAGCTTTTGCTGCTCTTACCATTCTGTTGCCATTTTACTAGCCTTCTTACCCTACCTCTTCCCCTTCCAGTTCCCCTCCTCTCCATCTCTTGTAGACCCTATCTTTTGCCATAATTTCTAGTCTCACATTCCTATATAGCCACACTGGCCTCCTTGCATTTTTGACTTTTCTTCATGGCCTTGTCCATAATCTTTCACTTCATCCCTGACCCATTCTTGTAGATTGTTTGCACCCCCATTTTCATCCCGGTCTCCTAACTCAACATTGACCCATCTCCCCTGGCACAGTACAGCACAACATAATAAACATACTCTTTTAAAATCCAGCACTGATGTTTTTTGTCTAGTTATTTTTCTCCTTCTCCCAAACTATGAACCAAACTGTGGCATTATTGTTGTTGGCTAGTGGTGCCTTAACTTAAATGTGCATGGCACCCTCTGCATTGATCAGGACTGGGCACAGAATTCTGTCCATACAGTCCTACACCTGTTGCCTGACACCCTTTGGTGTAAGACCTCAGTTAACTCCTGTTCCCTCTCTACATTAGAGCTTCCCTGTCTGACCCTGGCAGATTCATATCCCCTAAGAATATTGCCTCCTTACTCTACTCCTTTATTCTGTCCTCCAGCATTTCATCCTATTTTCTTGTTGTATCCAGTGAATGATACATTGCATCAGTCCACTAGGTCTCCCATCATCCTCTTCCTCAACTGCCAGGAGAGTTAACTTAGCTTTTAACCCTGCATGTACCCTTGCTTCCTCCTGGGCATGGTGTTCTTCCTTCTATCTGATGTCTTCATTTATCTATATTGCTACACTACTCCCATCTCTCCATTTTTTATTTCAATGAATTTTCAAATCAGTTCCTTGTTCTTTCTCTGAGAGGTGACCTGTTCTGTCAGTAGCAGGACAAAGTACGTCATCCATCCCCAGACTCACTTTGCCTCAGTTTAGATGTTGAAGATCTGTTTCTTCTTAGGGTTGCCTTGTCCCTTGAAGTACCTTTACAACTGATCTTCCAGAGTGGAAAAATGTTTTCTTGGTGTAACAAACATACTTAATACCTATTCATGTGTGCTTCAAGTGCTTTACCATCTCTTTCATCTAGTTTCTGAAGGGCATAGAGTTTTATCATTTTAAGCTTATTGTTCTGCTTTGTCTGCTTGTTTTGCTGAGATCTCCTTCACTTTCCAGGATTATGGTTTATATCTTAAGCTTTTTAAAATATGTAATGCATTAGTGAGATATTAATTATACTCTACAATCTGCTGCATTTTCCTCTTGAGCCTTTTCACTCAGTACATTTGAAGCTTCTACCCTGGAAGATGCTTCTCCTAATGCTAATAACTTCAATTAGGTTTCAGGTTTGCAGTTCACTCAATACATTTGAAGCTTCTACCCTGGAAGATGCTTCTCCTAGTGCTAATAACTTCAACTAGGTTTCAGATTTGCAGTTTCTAATATGCTGCATACCTCACACCATTTTCTTTAAGAGCAGAGTGGTTTGTATGCTAGCTGTTCTTTTTAGCCTAAGACTGTGTTGGGTATAACAGTGATCTGGATGACTGCTTTCTTTCTAAATCATCCCTAAACTGATGGGAACATATTCTGCACAGGACAAATATGAAAAAGCTGTTTGTATACCTCACAAGAATCACAGAAGTCAGGAAATCTGACCAATGATTGTCATTTACAAGAAACAGAGTGGACATTCCATTGGGTAAATCATTCCAGACCAGGGTTGCCAGACGTCCCTATTTGGGCGGGACTGTCCCGAGATCAGCAGCCTGATCCCGAGTCCTGCCCTGCCGGTTTAAATCCCGGCCAGCCTCCACTTTGTTTGTTTTTTTTTTTTTTTTGATTGGCCCATATACCTGGCATACGGGCCAATAAAAAATCGCTAAACATGGAGCTTCTTGTGTTCCGCATTAAAGAGAAGTAGTTCCGTGTTTAACGATTTTTTAATTGGCAGTTCTGCATTAAACACGAGAAGCTCCGTGTTTAGCGATTTTTGATTGGCCCGTATGCCGGTATACATGCTAATCAAAAATCGCTAAACATGGAGCTACTTGTGTTAAATGCAGAACTGCAATGCATTAAACACGAGAAGCTCCGTGCTTAGTGCAGAGCTACTGCTTTTACCTTTTTTTTTTGGTCTTCACTTGCCGTGAGAGACCTTTTTTTCTTTTTGCCCCTACCTGGCTGGTTGGGAATCTGGCAACCCTGTTCCAGACGTATTACAAACCTGCATAACCTTTTAGTTGTGGTTCTTTAAGTAAACCTTTTGGGGCCTGTTAGAACCCTTTCCACTAGAGTGGTAGCTTCCCCAATACAATTTCAGAGGTGATTCATCATCCGCTGCACTTTGTTAGGCAGCAGCATAAGTGCGTTATCTACCACTTTACAGTACGTTACTAACTGGATGATGTTTCCATGTCCAGCAATGGATTTGCTGGCAGTGTTACATGTAATGCTTAAATTCTCCTCCAGCTTTACAAATTTTGACATCAGTGCATTACCAACCGAATTCCACAGCAGATAGGGACGATGAAGGTACCGTTGTGTAAGGTACTCGCTACAAAAAAAAAAATACCCACTCCTTTTTCATTTCTTAATTGTATTTGTTTTTGCTTTGCTTTATGGTGTTTAGTCATAGTTTTGTGTTGTGTTGTTGTACTACATGATGTACAATCAATCTTGATTACCCTGTATTCTTCCATTACGACAGCATGATGGATTAGTCTTCTGCAGTGTCAAAGATCCTAATGTCAGAAAAAGAGTATGATGGCCAAATTAAGCTCCTGGCATCTTGTGTGTGGTGGATTAGCCTGTTGCTCCAGAAACAGGCCCTACCCATCATAAACTGCAGTGTGATCACTTTTTTAATGCACTATGAATCTTGATTGGTTTCTTTAGTGAATCGTCTAACTGGTTATCGTCATGAAGCCTGATCTCAACCATAAGGAAGGTATCATATCTTTCCAAAAAGAGAGATTTTCTTTTAAATAGTATGAACTAGGGATGTGGTAGAAATTAACATTATCTGAATTATGAATATAAAATATGAATCATTGACTGTTCTGTCACTGAATAACAGTGTTTGAAGGTTTGTGTAGGATGACATCCCAGTGTGCTGTCACTAGTGAGGGAGCCAGTCTGTATGCCTCTATGGAAACCTGTTTGGATGTGTCTGTGTTCAACAAACCCTCTAAGTATTGAGAGTTCAAAATAGTGGTGCTTCATACCACTTTGATCGTTTTGTTGTTTCAAGGGGCCTAAATCATCATGGTAGAGTTGAAGGATGCCCAAAAGCATCACATGCACTTTCTTAGATTTCAGGTAGGAAGCCAGCCATTCCAATTTGTAGTCCATTCTTTCAGTCTAGCATTGGCTTTGGAGCATTTCCAAGTGCTTAGCTCACAGCTATAATGACAGTTAGAATTAACAGGATTCCTTATTCCTTTATTTATAGAATTGATGGATCCATGCTCTGTTCTTTTCCCAGATGATATTGTGTCTTGTCTGAGCAGGACAGCTCAATATCTGGGCTTTCTTGGTCTTCAAGTCCATGAGAAAAAAGTGGATCTGACCCCTTACTTAAAACATCTGTTTCTGGGGATATATTTGAAGATGGCACAGCACAAATTCTTCTTGTCTCATGAATGGATACAGGCAGCATTGCCCTTTTATGTCTGTCAGCACCATAATGGTTCAGAATGCAAGTTCATATTAGAAAATGTCAGCATTATATGTGGGATCTCATATCATTCTCTGTATGCTGTAGACCTGGAGCTCCCAGTGGTTCCCACTGAATTGAGCTGAATTGGTGGGTATTTGCAGCCACAGAGGGAGTTTAGACAGACAATTCATGCACTCTTTGATTACTTGCATCCCAGACTCCAGTTAAGAAGCAAATCTTGAACCTTTGATGTTCCATGTAGCATATGCCACCTGCTCAGATGCATCCCCACCTTAGCCTGAAGGAGATGTTAGTGTTAGAAATTGTTACCATCATTAGATATGTACTAAAATATTATTCTCATGATGGTAACTAAATGAAAAGCTGGAAGTCATCACACCTTTGTCAGCTGGTCATGCAGCTATGTCTTGCAGCCTTGGTTATGAATAGTCTCCTAGTATCAATTTATCTGCTGGGGAAAAGAAGCATGATGGAGAGTTTGCAAGCAGTTCACATAGTTCATGTGTGGCAACTCATTTCTCAATATTTTGAGAGTTGAAGTTCAACTGGAGAAAATCTAGACGTGAAATCCCCATTTATATGACTTGGCACCTAGATGCTCCAGATAGAACTTGGACAGGGGATTATTAGTTTTCCCTCCCACTCATATGTTCTTAAAGGCAAAGGATAGAAACTCTTGGGCGATTATCTTAGCTTCTTTCAGGCCAAGAAAACAGTGGTTTCTTTTTCTCATGGAGAACACATGAGTTGGTTCTTCTCCTGTTCATGGACGGGATTATCTTAAACGCTGTACAGGTCTGATGTCCTGGATTTAAATCCCCACCTTTCAGTGCTTGAGACTGAAATTTGGTTGCTGATTAGTCAGCTTTTCATCTAAGGTAACAATGATCTTACAGGTGTCTGGGAAACTTGCTACAAATAAATCTTATTTATCTGAGTGAAAGTGATTTTCTTATTGGTGTGTATATATGCATAAAACAAGTTGTTGCCAGTTGTGGCACAGTTTCTGGATTACCTTTTGCATTTATTTGGTATGTAACTGTTTTCTTTTTTCAGGATGTACTCTTCTTCTCCTCTGGGCTCCTTCTTGAATCTCTACCCAGGATAAAGATGTTCTTAAAATGAGTTCAGAACATTAATACCTCCAAGAAACCTGCTCTTTCTAAAAGTTATAGAAAGACTTGTATAGCCTTATACAAGCATGCATTTTTAGTTCCTTTAAAGTTGCTGTTTTAGAGTTCAGTTTGTTGCCTTAGCCAGGAAAACATTAAGGTTGCAGGCATTTATGTTCTCAGTCTTATACTGAGGCATGCTTTAAATTTTTTGTTTTGTTTTGCCAAAAATATGGCAGATGTTGCTTTAAATCAGAAAAGTAATCCTTTTATCTTCATCTTAATCAGAGAAAAGACTTTTGCAAGGCAGATACCCTGAAAATGACTATGTGCATATATATGTGGACTGAATAGGAACAACATTTTGTCTTTTGTTCCTAATGAATTAAGGAATCCTATTGACAAGCAAGCAATATTGGATTATAAGTTGAACAGGGATTTTACTATTCTGCTAACAAAATAATGCAAGGGTCAGTCACAGCTCATTCCATAAGGCATGTTACCTGCTACCTTTTTTTGAGGAGTCTGTTTGGCAGCTGTCTGTGAAGCAGACACATGGTAGATGGTCCACAATTAAACTGAGCATTACAATTTGGATTGCGTTTCTTGGCTTGAGGTAGTTTCAGTATAGCACTCATCTAGATGATAATAGCTGGATCTACTACCAATAATTTGGATTCAACTCAGTAAAGAGTTTGAGGACACGGATGATGGTGTCAGAGGGACTTTTGTTCCTATTAGGAGTGGTGTATATAGTTTGGTGTGTTAGTATTAAGTTAATAGGTTTTAGGGGGTATTGGAGATGTGTCTTTTATTGAAAGCCCTCAAAAAAAAAAAAAGTTTTAGAAGATGTGACATAGGCTCAAATGGGTATGATAAGAAACGACTGTATAAAAGTCCAACCAGCCAAACAGTGTATGCATGTAACACAAAAGCTGGAACTAGACATTTAGCAAAGAAGGTGTTCTACATAAAAGGTGGGAATAATAACTTTGTAATCCAGTGATGCTTTTTGTAATGTCTTCAAATATAAATAGCCTCACAGATAAATACAAGAAAGAAAGAGAAGTTTACTATATTAAAAATGTAGAGTGCAAATAGCTATGTTACAGGAAACAAACTTAAAAAGAACTGAACATATGAATTTGATACAGAAAGGATTTCAAGACGGTTATTCAGTGGAATACCTGGGACAAAGGAAAAGAAGAGTACTTACATTAATTGCAAGAGGAGCTCCAATAGTGATAGAAGAGGATAAAAAAAGATAATAATGGCAGATCTGTAGTACTAAGGGGCTACTGGCAAGGGAGGAGGATTACACTGGAATGTATTTACATTCCACCTAAAACTACTGTAATGGAGCTTAAGAAAATTCTGGGAGAAATCAGTTTTCAGCAAGAAGTATTAATTATAGGTGGGAACAGGAATTTGATTTACAGCAGTGAAGATGTGTCTGGGGGGCTCAGAAGGGAGAATATAACAAAGGATGGCAGATTATTGAAGAAATTTATGAAAGTATTTGGCATGGAAGATGTGAATTCAGTAATAGGAGTTTGGTGTGAATTTACATATTATTCCCCAATTTATAAAAACTAGGCTAGACAGAATTTACATTTCACAGGATCATGTGCATTTAATTGAAGGTCTTGATACTCAAGCTATTGATCATGCACCAATGATAGCTGAAATATTAGCACTGGGTAATGAAATAAAAATTAGGTATTGGCGCTTTCCCACCTATCTGTTGAAAAGGGAGGATTTTAAGGAATGGGTAGTGAAGATTATTCAGGAGCTGTTAGAGAGGATAGAAATTTCTGCTGAAAATATAGCTAGAGAGTGGGGTAAAATTAACGTGGAAGTTTAAAAATAGGGTGGAAATAAAAAGAAAGGGAGCTATGTTTAAGAAATAAAAATTATTTAAACAGACTGACAAATGTTAGTATTGCAGAATAGGGGGAGTCTCAGAACAAGGATCAAATGCAGAATGCTATACAGAAAATAAGGGATTACCTGCATAATGTGCACGAGTTTAGAAAGTTTGCTATTAAGCAACTGTTTTTTTGATAATAACATGAGAGCACAAAAACTTTTAGCACGACGACTTGGGCAACAGAAAGTAGAAAGGGCTGTCGCCAAACTCGGGGAGCCTCAAACAAGGAAGGTAACAAGAGATCCTGTAGAGGTATTAGAAATATTTTGGAAATTCTATGAAAGTCTCTATAAAGCAGAGAAATATGAAAATAAAGAAAAGTTTCAAATGGAAATGTTTATGGAAGAATTAAATATGCCAAGTTAGAGGGAGATGAAGCTCAATTGCTAACAGTTAGAATAGAAGGAGATGAGATGTATAACCAATCTACAGGAAAGTCCCCAGGAATAGATGGTATTCCTGTGGAAGTTTGGAAGCTAGGAGGAAAAAATGATAAAGATCTGGAAGGTTTTGTTTAACAGTATTTTAAGAGGAGAAGTACCAACATCCTGGAAGAAAGCAGTGGTAGATGTAATACCTAAAGAGGGTAAAGATCCATCAGATCCAGTTACATACAGGCCCATTTCAATACTAAACCATGACTATAAAGTGTTCATGTCTATAATGGCTACAAGAATGGTAAAAGTAATGCCAAAACTAATTAGATCTGGATCATTTTGGTTTTGTGGAGGGGAGGCAAACATTTGACAAGATTAACAGAACATTGTTGATCCAGAGGAAAGCAAAATGTAAGAAAATACCATTCTTGTTGGTGGGTCTTGCTGCAGAGAAAGCTACAGAGAAAGCATTTGACAGCGTAAGCTGGGACTTGATGAGCAGGGGCAATGGAAGCATTTGAATTTTCTGAAAAAATTAAAAAGTTGATTAGGAGGATATATGAGAGATCAGAGGTGAAAATTAAAGTGGGTGGGTTTCTCTCTGATCATTTCTGCTTGAGCAGAGGAACCAGGCAGGTGTGTCCTCTTTCCCCTTTATTATTTGCATTATATGTAGAACCATTGGCAAAGAAAATAAGGGACTCGGAAATTCAAGGATATAATTGGTATGGTAGTAAAGAAAAGCTGGTTTTATTTGCCAATGATATTATTTTATACCTGATAAAACCAAAAAGAGACATTACAGTATTGGGGAACATTTTGAGACAGTTTCAGATCTTTTCAGGATGCAAATATTAATGAAGCTAAAACAAAGGCAATAGTGATAAATGATGTACCCACACATGATTTAGTTCAGGAATATCCATATTTATGGGGACACAATAAAATGTAGTATTTAGGAGTATAGATTAACAAGCATTCTAGTGTAGCAGCTAATGATATGTGGGAAAAGAGTAAACAAAAGATAATGCAAAAACTGAGAAAATGGAAACTATGTTGTACGGCCATGGGTAAGATACAAGCAGTTAAAATGTTTTTAGTGCCTTTAGTCTTATACACAGGTCAGGCATATTTTTATCAACCAGAGAAGTTGTGGATAGCAATTAATAAAGAGGTGAAGGACTTTATCTGGGAGGGGAAATTGACTGCAATTAGGGATATAGCCAATAAGCAAGAGGGGGCTGGAATTTATTGGAGAAAACTGGCAAAGGAACCAAGGTTTTGGGAGCAAATAACTAGAGAGGGAAAGATGACATAGGCGCCGGAAGCTGTTAAAAACTGGGGGGGGGGGGGGCAGTGACAGGGGCACTTACTGAACTGATAAGGGTAATTTTTTTTATAACTATTTGCTACCACAACATAGGTTCACTTGGAGGACATTTTAAGCTTAGGCAATTCCCTTTTGGTGCTTGAATTAACATTTTCTGATTAGTCTTCGCTATCCCCATGGCTGATAATTGTATATTAGCCCTAGTGAGAACAACTGTGATCATACCATAGATAATTTGAGGGGGCCATGTAATGGATGCAGCATTTAGGAACTGCCTCTATCCATTAGTGGCATGAGGGGAAATCCTGGAGTACATTTTCTATTACCCATCCTTAGATCCAAGTTGCATTTGAATATGGATGGATGAGCTTTGCTGTATTTTTATGGATAGTCTGTTCCGGAACAGTAGTAACCTCTGTGATATATATCCATCTCTCCACAACATTCAGTTTAGATACCTGGACTGAGTATTTCTGATGCCATTTGACTTGCTGATGTTCAGTAGGTCCATCTGTATTATGTCGGAGGATGTTTTGTATGCCAGACATGTCACCTCTAAGCACTCTGTAGGATACTGAGTATAGTAATAAATCTTTGAAGTGGTCCATGCAAGACCTATTGTTTAGGACTTGTATCCTTTTAGTAAGGTATCTCTGAATGTATTCCAATTGTTGCATGGGGCTGGACAGATACATGCCAAAGTGGGCATTATACAAAATGATTGACATAATGAGAGCTTTGTAAAGGGGGACAACATCATCTCTAGATCTAGTCACAATCAATTTGTTTATAAGCTGTGCAATATAGAAAGGCTTTATGACTCTGGGCACATGTTGGTCAAAAGTTAGGTCACTGTACACACAGTTTCCAAATGACAAACAATTGGATCAGTTTTCAGAGAGCATTGTCATGATTTTGACACTAATCATTTGGGACAAACCTTCCTGCATGATGGTTAAGTCATTGGGGATTCAATAACTTCTCCTCGCTTGCAGTCATCTCAAACTTAGCTGGACAAAGCTCTTTGGTATTTCCTTTTACTTTTGAGATGTATATGCCAAACAGAAAAAGTCTCATGACCGAACCCTGGGGGACTCCACTGGTGACTGGTGTCTTCCCCTGTGTTGATCTCCTGCATCCTGTGAGCCAAGTTGGCATTGCAGCTGGCAATGTAAGTGTTTGCTCCTACATTATTCATCTTTTGTACTACACCTGAGTAGGGGATTGTGTCAAAAGGCTTGGCCAGGTCAAGGTAATGTGGTGTGAACTGTTTAGTTTACCTTCATCCATTGCTTTGGTAACAAGAATAAAGCTTAAAATTTGCCCATGATTTTGAGCTTTTCACACTTTCCTCTGGGCTGTTTTCAAACACATTTTTAGGGCCATGCATACATGTATGCATTCCTTGATTCACTTTCCCGATTGTATTAAATTATATTCCTTGTATAATACAGCACACTTGTTAGACTTAAGTTAGAGCACATTTTAAATTTATTGTTTAACCATTTTTCCAGTAGGCAATGTAACAAAAATGCATTAACCAATAATGACAAAACTGCCCTATTCAGAACATTTCCATCATAAAGGTCTACTTCCACACACAACTGCATTTTAAATTTATTGTTTGAACATTTTTCCAGTAGGCAATGAAGCAAAATGCATGCACCAATAATGACAAAACTGCCCTTTTCAGAACATTTCCATGATAACAGTCTACTTCTACACACAATATATAAATACAGAATCACAGTAGACTGTAAGCCATAGGCATGTTGCACAGCTTCTTGAACTTATTTTCAATTGGGGAGGGGGCAAAAGGCCAAAAACCAGGAACACGTTTTAAACATTGCGTGTATAATTTTGGAAAGTTTCTTGCATAAAACGTTGTTACCACCATGTATTTCACTGCCAAGTCTTGAACCCAGAACACTGTGCACTACAGTCAGAGCAACATACCACTAAACTAAACCAGCAGTTTCTTGAAAGACAGGAAGATAAACTTAAATGGCTATCGTATCATTTAGTGAATTCAATTCTCACTTTTCACCATAGCTCTCATCCTCTTAGCACAAAAATACAGAACAAAGCCAATAATGGGGGAATACAGCCCCAAAATAGGGACACATTTCAAATACTGATTTTATAACCTTAGAAATATAATTTTGGAAAGTTGCTTGCATAAAACGTTGTTACCACCATGCATTTCACTGCCAAGTCTTGAACCCAGAACACTGTGCACTACAGTCAGAGCAACATACCACTAAACTAAACCAGCAGTTTCTTGAAAGGCAGGAAGACAAACTTAAATGACTATCATATCATTTAGTGAATTCAGTTCTCACTTCTCACCATAGCTCTCATCCTCTTAGCACAAAAATACAGAACAAAGCCAATAATGGGGGAATACAACCCCAAAATAGGGACACATTTCAAATACTGATTTTATAATCTTGGAAATATAATTTTGGAAAGTTGCTTGCATAAAATGTTGTTACCACCATGCATTTCACTGCCAAGTCTTGAACCCAGAACACTGTGCACTGCAGTCAGAGCAACATACCTCTAAACTAAACCAGCAGTTTCTTGAAAGACAGGAAGACAAATGGCTATCATATCATTTAGTGAATTCAGTTCTCACTTCTCACTATAGCTCTCAACCTCTTAGCACAAAAATACAGAACAAAGCCAATAATGGGGGAATACAGCCCCAAAATAGGGACACATTTCAAATACTGATTTTATAACTTTAGAAAATTGCTAGAATAAAAGTTTTGTTTTACCACTCCTCCAACCCCGAAAGAATAGAACAAAAATGTGAGGCATAAATTCACAAGTGATGGTGGCTAGGGACTTCAGGCTCTTTGTACCTGTACCCAAGGTACAGGGTTTGAACCTGAGTACCTCTAGCCAAAAGATGTAGCCTGCCGGGGGCATTTATACACACACACACACACACACACACACACACTGCAATTCATGTACTCGCTGATAGACAGACTCTCTGTTCCCCTGTACCACTTTGCAATTAACTCCTGTCCTGCAGTCCAGATGCCCGCTCACACACATTCTGCTTCTGAATATCCTCCATTCTGCTTCTGAATATCCCACTTGCAAATAACGTCCAGAAATGCGCTGACGTCATTGTGGCAAATGAAACTGCTCGCAAAACCGAAAGGGACAGAGGTGATCTGCAAAAGTGTGGGGCTCCCCTTCACCCACGCTCTATGGTTCCAGCGCTCATGGTAAGACGCCAATAATTTATTTGGACTGCACATTAGAGATTGCCTTCCTTATCAGAGATTGATGTCAGAGTATAGGCAAAGAGAAAGAAATAGGGTGGTCCTAAATGAAAGACCAGCACTGGTAGAGTTTTTAGTAGAATCTAGAACAGAAGTTGCCATTAAAAAAGGATTAATTAGTAGAGCATATAGAATATTGCATAATAAATATAAGAATTAGAGGAGGTTAGAAAGGATTGGGAAGAGAGATTGGATAAGCAGTTTACAAAGAAACAATGGAAGGATATATGTATGTCTCTCAAATATGCAACAAAATCTAGAAGATTTAGGATTTTTGCCTGGAAATGTTTGCATAGATATTTCTATACCCCAAGTAGACTCCACAGAATTCTTTCCCCGGCAGACAGCAAATATTGGAGGTTTGATGGGGAAGAAAGAGGTAACTGGGAACATATTTTCTGGGAGCGTGGTGAATTGGCAGACTTTAAGGATTCCCTGCAGGATACACTGAGATGCTGGGTGGGCAGCTTGGTCTGATGAGGGAGATGATTTTTCTGAGCTATGATACAGAATTAGAATTGCCTAGACATGGTAAGGCCTTGCTGTGTATAGTAATGGTGGCTGCCAAAAAAGTAATTACTAGAAAATGGAAATCAAAATCTAAACCAACTGTACTAGAAGTAGTGAATATAGCAACAGAGATAAAACAACTGGAATTGAGATCTTTAGAAAAGGGTAGGAGCAAACTACATTGGAAAAAGTAGAATTGTGGGAACAATACATACAAA